>NW_010228698.1:16484-44033 GCF_000690775.1 Eurypyga helias
CTGCAGATTTCTGAAAATGAAGTAAATGTGAACCAGTAACATTATGACAAAAACAGTATAAAAACTTCAGCGCAGCAGTACCTATTTTTGGGTGCCTTGATGCCCACAGTAATCTGCAGCTCTAGATCAGGCACCCAAGCTCTCTGAGTGGTAAAGAAGAGCAGAGATGCACTGGGCTGCCTCAACTAGCCAAGAGGAGATGCTGTGGAGATGACCAGAACTGAAGTGTTGTCTTCTGAAAGATCAGTTCAACCCCTCTCCTACGGATAAGCCAGAGAAAGGTACCTAGTTGCAGGCAAGGTTTTTAGTCAGCCTGTTCTTCTATGTGTATACATGGGTCTAGGACTGGCTGCCCCTTTCTCACCAAAAATCCCGATACTCCTCTTTCCTAAACAAGAGGATGCTGTTTTACATGGGTCATGCTAACAAACAGCTCTTCATTCATCTCAAATGACAGCTGGTCAGTACTCCAGAGCTGTCCTATGGAAGAAAAGTCCTATCTTTCCAACTGGTGAAATTGCAATTTCACCAGTTGGAATTGCAATATACATTTTTAGGCAGGCACACTCATTTTGCGTTTAACTTGGCTGCACATGGAGTTGAATCCTGTTGAAACCCCCTATGTGATGTAGAAGACTTGCACTGTATGTAGCGTTTTCATGGCTGGCAAGCAAGAATCTCGCCTTCTCTATATGTTAGATTAGTATCCTTGTAAAAGTCAACATTGAGGTCTTGTGTCTGGCATTGCTCAGTATACAACTGCCAGCTTTAAAAACCTTTAAAGCCAAGGTTTGGGGAAACACTTCTTTCATTCCACTGAGAGCCAATGGGACAGAGGAAGGGAAAGACTTTTGGGGAGAGAAAATAGTAAATACTGTATCTTTTTAAAAAGGAGAAATAAACCAGTCATTGCCCTTCTAAATAGGGCTGCACATCACAAGCTGGAGTTCTGTTAAGCACAACACAGGGGAAAACAGACAGTGATTTTGGAATATTAGGCCTGTGATCCTAATTCTTCCATTTTAAACAGAGGTAGCCCAGCAGAGAACGTGTCTTGTTCATCTCAGCACAGAACAGCTTTAAGCAACATGACTTCTTTCAAAACAGCAGTCCAGAGCTCACCTTTATCTCCTGGAAAGCCAGCCATTCCGCTTATGCCAGGGGGACCAGTCATGCCAGGTACGCCTTGTAATCCCGGGTAACCCACTTCACCTTTGTCACCAGACAGACCTTTCAGGCCCACGGGACCAGGAAAGCCTTGCTCGCCATCTTCTCCCCTAGCACCAGGTGGACCTGCCGTGTGAACATGAGAGAAGGGAGATTAAAAACGTTTGGACGTACAGGATGATTTCATACAAGGTAGCTCAAGAGGAAGGAAACCGCTACCCTACCAGCTTCATGTTGAGGGGGGAAAATTGGGTTTTTTTTAGCAAAGAACTGCAGAAATCATTATGAAGACAAAGCAGTTAAGCAGTGCAAACCAGTCTCACTACCAGCTTGGTTCTATACCCACTCCCAATAGGACCTTTCCCCTCCTCTTTCAGAATGAAGCCCCTTTTCCATAAGACTGCTCCCATTTGGTAGCTCCCTCTTCCCAGTCTGCCACTAGCAAGCTCTGACCTAGCCCAGCAGGTGGCTACAGAAGGAAAAGCAGCAGCTCTGCCAGCAAGGAACATTATCGCCCCTAATTCCCACCTGGGATACCAGCACAGTTTGCAGTCGCAGTGTCTGTGCTATTACTGCTGTTTCCCTGGCTGGGAATTAAAGCACGGCATGTGCCACAACCCCACGCTCAACTTTCCATCGTGGAAACAGTTGCCCTGCAACAAAGAACTGACAGGAGCAGTGACACAGGACAGCCAGACTTCCTCACCAACAGGTCCTTGAGAGCCAGGCCCGCCATCTGGCCCAGGGTTTCCTGGTGGCCCTGGGAATCCACGTGTTCCTGGTGTTCCCGGCAATCCCATCAAACCAGGGAGACCTTGTAGCCCTGGATCTCCTTTGGGTCCTGGCAAACCTGGGGTACCATCCGCTCCTAAAATACCATAATCATGAATTAGAGCATGAATATCTAGAGACCTGATTATTACATACCACTTCCATGAACGCATTAGTCTTTCAGGGTGGGTTTTTCCTCTGAAAATTCACTAAGAACAGGAAAATCAAATTAAAAGACTGCTCATTAGTTTTAAAATAATTGATATTAACAGTATTTGATCTCCAGATTTGCATCGGAAAGGTTGACTGCCTCTTTCAAATGAATGGAAGATTTGGCACCATATAGATGGAGCAGGTCTCTTCCACCTTTAACCCCAATAATTTTGTAATTCCTGATCTGTCTTTTTATCACATACATCTTTCTAAGAATTGCATCAAGCAGCTGACTGAACCACTGAAATAGTGCTCTGTATCTTCTTCTAAAATGTGATAGGCAGGAATGGGAACATTTAAGGTACACGGCAGGTTCTGGCTTTGTGTTGTTGTTCAGAAATTTTCAAGTAAGGTCACTGCAAAGCACTGTGGTAAGATTCACAGAAATTCCTAAGCAAAGAGGCCCTGATGCTACACGACTTAGTGCACTGGGTGAAACCGTACATCTCTACAATGTAAGCGCAAATGGGATGTCAAGATTTAAAAAGTAATGCCTGCTTTGCATTTAGATTGGAGAAGCAGTAGCGTGCAAGACCTCAAAAGTACATGCCACTTAAAATGCAGGCCAAGTCTACTTCTCTTTGTTCAGGTTTTAGGTCAGCGTAGGTCCATTAGCTTGAGCATAGTTGTATGATAGTTACATAGACCTTATAACTGAGGTCACATAGGTGAGTTCTCTCAACAACAGAATACAGGCTTTAGTTCTCTGTTCTGAGGGGCTGGTAGTTTAAGTGGCATAGATGACAGAAACGCATAACTAGCCACTTCATATAAAACTAAAAAAAAAAACCCCGACTCTCAGAAAAATTCACATGATTTTTCTGGAGCCATTCGGTCAGAACTGTAAAATAAATCAAGAACAGACAAACTAGTAATGCTTTTTCTTTTCACTGTACTTATTTTTTATTATTGTTGAAAACTTAGTTCTACAGAAATGCTCAGAAAGAAGATAAAAAGTCACACAATTTTTTCCCCTTTTCAATCCATGTTTGACCTTGAATTTCTTACCCTTTTTCAGAGGCATCAGTGATGTTTTCTGCCTTTTCTCAAACTTGCCAAGTGCCACAGAGCTGCCTTCATCCCTTTCTTTCACTCTGGGACTCAAATGAAGGTGAAACCAGCTCTCCTCACTTCAAGTAACTCACTTAAGATGATGCTTTTCTTTTCTTCTTTTCATTTGTATTGAAAATCACAAGAAGAGTCTCCAAAACAGGTTCCTGTGATATACCTCCTTGCTTTGAGCTAGTCACCCAATTAATACTCCTTTCTCATTTCCGCAACATGGAAAGGGGGTAATCAGCAGTCCTAAATTTAACTGTGTCCAAATGCTACTGAAACTCTGTAGCAGCAGATGCTTAATTCCCACATTTGCTAATGAATGTCCTACACAGAATTCAGAGAGTGACAAAGTCAAATTTTGTAGAGAAATTATGGCTTTCTCTGTTTTCTACAGGGAGTTCAGCATGGGTATTTTTAAGCTCTTGGAAATAATCAAATATTAATAACTTTAGGGTGTTCAAGTATATGATTTTACCTTTTTTCTTTTTCCTGAGTGCCCAAAGACTGATCAGGTAGAATG
This sequence comes from Eurypyga helias, assembly GCF_000690775.1. NCBI lineage: Eukaryota > Metazoa > Chordata > Aves > Eurypygiformes > Eurypygidae > Eurypyga > Eurypyga helias. The sequence continues at coordinate 20,215 of NW_010228698.1, forward strand.
GCTAATTAACATTTACTAAACACTATAGCCTCTTAGTTAAAATGTACAAATTCTGCACTAATGCAACACGCTATTCTGCAAAGCCATGTATTATCCAAACATCATCTGCTGTGGGAAACAATGTCAGCATGTAAGTGAAAAGTCAGGATAACCACTGCATCAACAGTCCCTTAACTACAGTGGGAAAAATGAACAGTACACCTGAACACAAAGATGAGCAAAATCTGATTTCTGGTATCCTATTGTAGCTGATTTCATGTAGTGCAACGTGAAGGAATGCTAATCATAAGCACTGAATCTCCAGATAGAGTTTGGAGAAGCCAGGCATATTGGTAACGAGGTAGATGGGGAAGGGATGGGAAATAGTCAGGCACTGGGATTTGATGCTGGGGTCGCCAGTACCTCACACGCATTCTAACACTGTCTCCTACTACTCTCACACCGCTATCATTTGGCTATATTTATATTACACCCTTACCCAAATATTCCTTTATTTGAAGTAGCTGTTACCTCTAATTCCTGGTACTCCTTGATCTCCTGGTGTCCCTTTCAACCCTGGGAAGCCGGGGAGCCCGATATCACCTCGGGAGCCTGCTGCTGCTCCTAAAACGTCACCAGGAAAACCCTTCAGTCCTGTCACTCCTGCAGCACCAGGTTTTCCTGTAAGGCCTGGGTGTCCCTGCAGTCCAGGTAGACCATTTGGGCCTCTGTCTCCCCTGGGTCCAGTGAAACCTATAAATAAAACAGGGATTAGGCATCACAGATTTCACTACAAATGTTGGGAGTTCAAATCCTAGCTACACCAACATAACACCTTTTATATTATTGTAATTTCCCCTAGTTCTCAGCAGAAATGTGTAGAATCAAAGTGCTTATATACATGTTGTTAAACCACGTAGTGCTTATAAGAACATTTGACCAAATGTGGAAATTGGCAGAACTTGCAGGTGACCCCTCAGGACACCTCGTGCCTGGGTGGTAAAAGATCCGTAGTTCTAAGCACAGTTACTTCTCTGCAACTGTCTTGACAGAGCTATCACAACGTTTTATAAACATTCTGTAAGAGCAAAAACCCAGCTCCTGTACACAAAAACCTGGTTTGATGCACAGCAGGGGTGAGGCATTTCAGGGAGCCGAATTTGAAAAAAAATAAACGAGGAGTTAACCCATATGGGGTAAACTGGGAAGACCTGGGGGAGTTGCCCAGATGGGTCATTGCTGTTCCCCACTCATCTCAGGGGGCCAACACCAACTGCCTCCCACTCTTGATGAAGGAGCACCGCCATTCCTGCCCTCCACCCTGCAGATGAATGACTGGGAGGGCACAGGCCCCCATTGCTACAAATGACAGGTGAAAGCCTTCTTGTGGACTGGGAAACTGGACCTGGACTGGAAGTTAAGCCCAAGCACTGGTGAAAGACGGTATGGAAGACTGCAGGAAATGGGTCAGAGTGCTGAGTACCCTGTGGCCTGGGAGCCCTAATCTAGCACTTAGAACACTCTGCAGAGCTTTGCACGGGAAATACAGGTTCACGGTCCTGCCCTATGCTGCACAGAGCCATATTTTATGATGCATCCCTTGCCTGTTGACCAAGACGTGTGTCAACTCTCCTTTTTCTACTACAGGTACTGTAGATGAGCCTAGAGAATACTTCCAGGTTGTGTGCTGCCTTTAGGGCAAAGCAGCACCTGGGTACTGGATTTGGGAAGGTTTGCAGCACTTCAGTATCTGTGAGGATTTTGAAAACAGATAGATGGAGAGAATTGCTGAAGAGCTCCTAAATTAAGTTGCATTAATAGCCTCTGAACTGTGCTACAGAAAAAACTCGGTGCCCATTTCTCTGACCAAATTAACCTGATCAACCCCAGGGAAGTGGCAGTTTCTGGCAGTAACTCTTGCTGGACTGACTGATGACCCATGAATATGCTCACTGCAGCTTACATGTGTGTGCAGTGGCGCTATTTTAGGCTCATCTGACTTACTACCTATGAAGAGATCAACTACACATTCAATTAACGATGTGTCTTGGAAACTATGGAGAGATACAGAAGCACCGGGATTCAATCTGTACCTATTACAGACCAGCAAAAAATATGACAGGCACTGGACACTTGCAAACACTGTTTGGAAACTCACCTATAGGCTAGGTAAGTAGCTAGTACTCTGCCTTTGACAAGTCCAGTATAATTTATACTAATGCTGGAAAGAGTTAAATAGAAATACTAATAATGGTATTTCATTTTATTCTGCATCATCATTCTGAGTATATTCCATTTGGAACCTGAAATACCATGTTACTGAATTTCTTCATTTCTATGCAAACTTCATGAATTTTTACCATGGCATTTATAATTTTGCACCATGAAGCAGATTTTAAACGTCTGGCGTCTACGCTACTTTTCATCATTACAGGAGCTGCAGGAAATCCTTTTGGCTCCGAAAAGCAGCAGTTTTGTTTAACAGTTTATTGTTTCAACATGGAAGGGAGAATAAATGAAAATGTATCTGGAATACAGTTTTTGTGTTTCAGTGACTGTAGCAAAAGAGGTCAAAAGTTTATAAAAAATGACTAATTATTGCAAGATACCTGGAGGTCCTGGGAATCCCTCCCGACCTGGATCACCTCGTGTACCGTTTAGCCCTGGGTATCCCACTGGACCTGGATCACCTGGGAATCCTCTTGTCCCTTTTGCACCTAAATTATGTAAAAGAAAGTAAGATAGTGTGATCTGAACAAACAAAACAGAAATGTGCATATCATGTGAGAAAAGGTAGCGGTAAATGACCTCACGATGTGTTTCCAGATGCAAAGATGAATTTATTTATTTAACTTAATTTAATGTCATTATATTATAGCTCTTTAGCAGTACTTAAGACCCCAAGACACTGACCAAACCTCTAGGCTAAGTGCTCTTATGAATACAGATTAACCTGATTTTAATGATACGGCGACTGCTGGGGTGAAAATATTCAGTCTCACAGACCTTTGGGGACTTTTAATACTTTATACATTTTAATATTTTGTAAATTCAGGCTTTTAGCTCAAGGTCAGAAGACGGTGTCAAAGAAGAATGCTCAACAGAAATGGGCACAGATAAGATGCTGCAGAAGGAACAAAGTTCTCCCTTCCCTGACCACAGGAAAAGAGCAGATCGCTCTAGATAACCACAAAACAGAAATGTAAGGCTAAAGGTTAGATCTAATAATCTGAGAAACTGAATACAAATTAACTACCCTACTTACTATATTTGTAACATTACAGGTCTATAGCTTCAACAGTAAAGGAAGGGCTGTGCCCTGAAAAAGCGTTCCTCCAGCACTGATGTCGTGTTCGCAGCGAGTTATCTCCCGACAGGTAAAACGAGACCTCGCTTCCTTGTGATGTAGTATTTGACCTTTGGGTACAGGCAAATATTACTGCTTCTTAACATCTCAAAACCTGCAGGCATTTTGTAGGATTCTTTTACTGAGTTTATAAAATTACATTATTTATGGTGTTTTTTTTCCTTCCCATGCAATAGGTTTGTTTGTTTGTTTTACATATGTCTCATTAATTCACTGTATTCCAAGACAAAGATTTTTTTGTTGAAGTTCTTTAAAGATAATTCTTGTGGAATGCTTTGTTTCCCTACCCTCCCCAGCTCCTCAAACCCAAGTCCCCAGCTCAGGCTTGAAGGTCAACAACATACTTCAACATTTTAAGTGTTGTTGCTTAGCATCGCCATGAATTACAACTCATTTATTTATTACACTGAAAGCAAGTTTCTCTCCACCTCTAACTATGACAAACCAAGGAAAATATCACTTGAATGTTGATACTCTTTTCCACTTCAGTTTTCTTCATTTCCATTATTCAACCATGAGTTTTTGCTGCTCTTTGTGAAAGGGAGAAGGAAATTCTTAAAAAGACCACAAATAAAGTGCACATAAACAGCCAATTCAGTGTGAATAGCATTTTCCCAGTGCAGTACAGGACTATTGTTCTCTCCCATATATGAACAGTAACTTATCAGAAAGCAATCAAAAATTCAAATCATAGGCTTTCAGGTCTCAATGAAAAATTCTAACGTGCCTCTTACCCAAACAGCATCTCGGTCTTGTTTCCCATCTGTAATAACTGACTTTCATTCATTCTGTTCAGTATTGCACTAATTAAAAAGCCGTGCTAGAGAAAGGAGGTGGCAGATGGAGAATGCAACCACTGCTTACCCACACATTTCAGTAGCTCATTATGCGACATTAACTGGTGTCAACATGTTGCGCCAAGCAGAGGTAAGAAAAAGGTTTTGGTTCAGTTTGCAAGAGATTTCATTGTACTTTTGAAACAGAAAACAACTTAAACATTTTATTTAACAGTGATGACGTAGGTCTTGAGACTACTAAACACCAGGATGTCACTTAGGGTGGGCTGTGTATGTTGCCAGGAATTTCAGAGGAGTGCAGGGATGTGAGGGTGCGAGACTATAAAGATGACTCCTTGCTCGATACAGTGGGTGCCATCAGCACCTAGGACACCGAGAGACTTGGTTGTCTACAGCAGAGCTCCATCCTGGCAGAAATCTTGTGGACAAAACCACAACACTCTAGGCAGACAATGAAAACAGCCTAAAGGAAGTGTTGGTGCTTTTATGTCAATCTGGAGACAGTGGGTAGGAATGATGCTCCAGGAAACTAGGCTGACAGAGCTATGGCAACAAAAAAGCTGTGAATAGTTGTAAAATGTGTCCTGTTCCTCCTGTGTTTCCAGCACCAGAACTGCCTCAGGTTGAAAGACAGCTATGAACTGGGCTCAGCACAGGGTCTTTTCCAGCTTTTGGAGTGAAGGGATGCAAATTACTAGAACATATATGCTGACAAAGACAGAGAAAGATCTGTTAGAGAGCTAACCAAGAATACAAAATATAAACCACAAGAAGTGTCACTTGTGTTGCAGCAGTCTTGAGGCTAGGAGTTAAATCTGACTGTATTTGCTGAAAGAAAGACCTTCCAGCTCATATGAATGAAAGAATAAACAAGTCACGATACTCATGAAAAACAATTACAAAGAAAACAATCTTTAATGACAGACTAAAGCATTAGGACTAAGGAAACACGTCAGAGAGACACATCACCTTTCAACAGAGATAAAATATACCCTTTTAAGATCTATTAGTCTGAGATAAATTAATCCATCAATCCACGCATGCCATTATAAACCTTGTGCTGGAGGTGAAGGAAGGGGGGGGGAAAAAAAAAAAGCTTGACCTTAAAATTTATAGTTCAGATCTCTGACCTTGGCTAAAGTGGTCACAGGAATAGGTGCATCAAGAATATTACATTTCCCAAATCCTGAAGGACACAGTTATAGATTTTTTTTGGTTTTTTTAACAGTACCTTTATCAGTTGGTGATAAGAGGATTTACTGAAAAACAGCTTTATTGCTTAGGCTAGGAGTAAATAAGCTTATAGGAACTAAAAGTGCTGGTCAGAGGTTCCCTCTTCAAGGTCTGTCATTATGACCACTTGGCACACCCTGTCTGTATTTCTCTCAATTCCCATCTCACACAGTCCTTCAGACCCTGTCCCCACCTCCTTTTCCCTTTGGAAAGAGGTGAGGAACCCCGGGTGCTGGGAAGGCCCAGGACCACCAGATGGTCACTCTGGGCTAGGGTGGACCAGCCCAGCAAGCAACGCGTGCAGGGCCACAGACAGCACGTTTCATTGCGTCAGCCAACCTGGCCCATTACAGCAAGGCACGTTAGAGAGCTCAGGCTCATGCTTGCTGTACAGTGCACGAGGAGGAATAGTAAGAAGTCCTCCATTACAACCTTTTATCACCCTGCCCTCAGGGGACAAGATTTTCTTTGCGAGGTGTCCAGTCAGCTCTCACACACTCTGACACGACTCTCTACCAATAACCTTATAGACTCTCTGTACAAGCTCACATACATATGGAGAACAGCAAATGGGCTGTCCTTTATCTTGTGGTTCATGGCTGACACCCATTAGCAAAGGCAGAATTAGCTCGGAATGGTGCACCCACCTAGGCTGCATGCTGATGGCATCAAATTAACGCTTCCCGCCACTGTCATCTCTAAAACTCGCTGCCTGCTAAGACCCAACTTCAATAGGTTTGGCAATATCTCCCTCAAAACACAGGTGTATGCGGGAAATCAAGGTGAATGCAAAATGTTACCTGTGGCTCCTGGCAGCCCTGGCTTGCCTTGGGATCCCTTCTGTGGCCTCACACAGCCTGCGCCTGCAAAGAAAGAGGGTTACTTGCACCGTATGTGCTCATGTGCTGCCTCTCATCAGCTCTCTGCCTGCAGTTGGGGCAGCATCATTAAAGCAGCTGAATAAAATGAACAGGCAAACCCCTGTAGTTTTAAAAAAGTTTAAAATTCTTTATTAAAAAGAAAAAAATGGCTCATGGTTGGCATTTTCAGGAGAACACTCGAGCAGAGCTCCTCCACAAAAGCTGCTTTTCTGCCTATTTTACAGGGGCTATGGTGGCTGTTCCAGTTAGACCAACATGGGAAAGGGTAGTCCAGCCTCATGGATGACTGGATTTTTCAGGGTGAGAGAGACACACTGTCCTCCCTGTGGGCAATTTATACCCCTGAAGCAATTAAGTCAGTTATGGTAAAAAATAAGGTTTGGGTTTGTTTTGGGGTTTTTTTTCCCTTTATATGTCAAATTGCACTGAAAATCTTCACTCAAAGTTCTTAAAAAAAAGTTGCTTAAGTTTTCTTGGGCACCTAATTTCTGGGACTGTTGCTATAGATTGCATGGTAATCATTATTTTGTCACAATAAACACTCAGGAGCAAGGAAATAAAGAATTTCTGAATTGCAGAGCTAAAACTGCAATAGTTTTAGAATATGCTCAATGTGATTAATTTAGAGTATTTACTTTTTAAGTACTCTTTAGAACAGTATATGCATGGTTTTTTGTGACCTGAAGTTCAAACAGTTTACAATGAAGAGCATCCAGAGCAGTCATCAGAAAGTAAGTATCAAGCCCTAAGAGGAGCATAAGACTAAGTATTAAAGTATGTTCAAGCCATTTGTATGTATAGTACCTGACCATATTGGCTCAGTTCCATCTCCTCTAGAAAAATCTTCAGTGACCTGCCCACAGTCTATAAGCAAAGAACAGGGAAAAGGCAGTTGTTATTGAAAAGAGAAAACTTGCAAAATGTTCACAATTCTAACCAAAATCTCTATTACAACATCAGACCATGTTTTCTCTTATGTGTTATGCACACATAAAACACAAACTATTTGCTATAACATACTGGAAGTCTCTGTCCATATATTATTAATTAGCTCCAGGCCTGAAACCTAACCCTGTCAGAGTAAGGAAGCTACGTGTTCCATGCACTGTGTAGGGTTGGCAGGTGTCTGCTCTGGCTTGAACATTCTGCCAGGCTTCTCGAAGTTGAGCAATAAAACTCTGAGCCTGAGCTGTTGTGAACGTAGCACTGGCATTCTTAGGCTGAAGGGACTTGGAAAGCTGTAGATATACCATGAAGAGCTTTAAAGGATGGATACATGACTCTCCCTGGTCAATTGAAAGAGTATGTTGCACAGGGAAAACCAGAGAAAACCTGTGAATATTCCAGTGGCTTCCAACTGCTTGAAACATATCACTTGCTGGCACTAGCACACTCCTTCATGCTTCTCTAATACCTGATGTGAAACTACCAGGACTTCTGAAATATTTCCTTCTTTAATATTTCTAGACAACTACTAGAAACAATCCCTTTTTACCCACACAACCCCCCACCAAATGCTACCTTTTCAACAGTGTGCTGTACAGATGCTGCACACAATTCAGGAACAATCTCCCATGGCTTTGATGTAAGACAGAGTGATATCTCTTACCTATCTGGCCAGGCTCTCCTGGCAAACCAGGCAGACCTGGAGGTCCTGGGTTTCCACCTTGTCCATGGTCACCTGGAGGACCCCGGTACCCTTTTGGACCAGGAAATCCTTCACCTGGCAGGCCTGCTTCTCCTGGAAAGCCCTTGAGGCCTAATTCACCTGGATAACCAGGATCACCGGGGAAACCTCTGATACCATCACCCTGCGGGAAGTGAACAGAGGTGGTTGCTCCTGACCTGTAATAAGCTTTGGTTTTCTTTAACACAATTGTAACAAAGCTGTTGAAGTTCAGTCACACAAATCTCTAATCTTAGACAATACTAGGAGTCACTCATAAACCATTAATTACCACAAACTAACCAGTAATAACAAGCTGGCCTAAGTGGGTTATATACTACCACTTAGTAGTTTAAATAAAACGTAAATAAAAGTGAAAGATTGTTCTAAAAACCCTGAGAGTAAACCTGAAGTTTGATATATCAATAAACAGCAAAGTCAGTCTAGCTGTGCATGATTATCCATGAGAGAAAAATAGCCTGGTGATCATAACCCCTCAAAATTAAATGCATTAGTAATTAAGTGTGGTGGAAATGATTTAGCCATATGTGCTACTTACCGGAAGGCCAGGCTGTCCTGGTAAACCATCAAATCCATCTCTGCCTGGGAAACCATCTTCACCTCTGATACCAGGCAGCCCAGGATCTCCTCGGATTCCTTTGGTGCCTAAAGGAGACCTTTCCTTGTGAAACCAATCTCTCATGAAAGGTATAAGTAACAGCAAAAGACACACGCTATGAATTTTTACTCTACCTTTAGTAGTTACGTGTAAAGAATCTCCCTTTTCTCCTTTTGGACCAGGAAATCCATCTTGACCGGAAAATCCCTGGTGTTACATACATTGGAAAAAAAAGAAAAAACAAAACAGAACCACTTCAGTATCGATTTGCATTTCCACTGCCCTACTTAAAAAAAAAAAAGTCTCCTTAGATTTTACTGCTTTCCTGCTACTTTCTGTGAATGATTTCCTCTTCAGAAATCCCATTTTTGTGCCGGAATCTTTATTAACATGCTCTAATGAGGACCAAGGTCTGTGTGGCATGGTAGGGGACCTTCTGCACGAGGACGGCACTGGGAGAGACAGGGCTTTCCATGAGCTAGAGTCCTGCAGACTACTACAGCTGCAGAACTGCACGGGAGAAAACATGGTACATTACTCAGTGTTAGCCACTACAGAAAATGCTGTAATCAACTCTTCAGCACCATGGAAACAAAACTCAGGGTTACATTGACTTGCAATTCCTCCTGCCGACCAATACAAAAGAGGTCAGCCTCATAGCTGGCAGCGGATCGTGATTCTCCACACTGTTGTGGGGATGAAAAGCAGCACCATCTTCATTTACCAGAGATAAGAACTTGGGCACAGAGGGATTAAGTGACCTGTCCCAAACCACAGACCTGTGGGAAAGGTTTTGGTTTGAAGGGAGAGCTGGAGGGCCCTGGTGCAACCCAGCACTGGGAGGTAGAGCAGGCTGTGCAGGGCCTTGCCTCATCAGGCTCTGGAAATCTTCGAGGAGGGGAATTTCTGCACTTGCGAAAACAAACTGGTGAAACTAAAGACCATTCTCTGGCATTCCACTGGCATGATGCCAAATCCTCCTCCTGAACGGCCCATCCAAAAGCGGTACTGCCAGCTTCTGGCCAAGAGCCTTTTGCTGACGGGACCAAACCCACAGCAGGCACCAAGGCCAAGAGGTTACAGATTCATTTACCATTGACTGTTTTATTCCAGTCAGCTTTAGTTCTGATTAATTATATTCACACTCACTAAAGTATAAGCTACACATGTTAGGCTTTACCTGGCCTCTTCTTACTGAATTCCAGGACAAACACTGAATGAAAGGGATGTACCTGATGCACTTTTTTTTTTTTGAAACACTCCTGTGCCATACATTATTTAAAAGGGTGTCTTTTGCATCTCTGCCTTTTACTGATGTTCTCCCAGATTTTCTTGGGTGAAAAGCATGTGTGGAAACCGTATCTCAGCTGCAGGTCACCTCAAAAATACAGGTTCATACTTCTGTAAGGCTAAAGGGGGAGATCACATTGGAGTATAAGGATCCTGCTTTGCCCAGGCCATATTTGCAAACTGCATTTTAATGGTCAGTGAAGCCACACCTATACACCACAGTATAGATGCTTCTTTTGGACTTTGCTTTTTGCAGCCTCCATCTCCCCAAATATTAAGAACCTAATATAATATAATCCTGAATTATCTCACCAACTATAACTGCAAAAATCTTCAGCAGTAATTCTGCATTAACAGTGTGATGTTCACATTGCTATTTTTTTTTTTCATTTGTTTTCAAGGGTTACAGGTTGCGTAAATGCAATTTAGCACACAGGTATTTTCAAAACATTTTACAGCTGTTTGTAATTTCTCCTCCACAGGGAAAAAAAAACCAAAACAAACATCTTTGCTTGGGATAGAATTTTGTTTTCATTAAACTGATATAGATCTGATCTAGATTAAGTAGAGTTATTGACTATATATGGAACTTGCTGAACACGCTCAAAGAATTATGGAGTCACTTCCACAAAAGAATATGGACCAAGAATGTTTAAGCTAAAGTCTTTGACTTTGAATTTGTTTCAAACCAAAAGCTGAGATACAGTCAGGGCTTTGCTGTGCTATGCTATGACTGTATATGCCTATACTACTGTCAGTTCTACAGTAACTTAAATTCCGGGATGAAGATACTGAAATTCTTCATTTCAAAGGCAAAAACTGTACAGAACTTACAAAATTTTAATCAAAGTTTCAACACTGAACTTTTAGAAAATATTTTTGTCAATTTTTCTCATGATTTCTATGAAGTAGAAGGTTTCATAAAAGTAACTCGAATTTTCAGAAAAAAATATAATTTTTTTTCTGTCCCCCTCCCTTTTTTTTTTTTTTGACAGCCACAATCAAGTCAAAGTTTGTTTTGTTTTAATTCTAAAAAAACCCAAACAAGCTAGTTGTGTGTTTGTTTTTCTGGATCCAGCCTAAAGCACAAACTGGAAACATTATGTTTGATTTTCTTTTTTTTCTTTTTTTTTTTTTTTTTTTAATGCAGAGTTGTCAGAACAGTTTTGGCTCAGCTTTACAAACATTTTATTCTAAAAATCAAGAGATGTTGACTTCATGAAGTCAGTTCTGACTGTGAGGAACCAGGATGCAGTTGGCATACCACATAGTACAGCATGTTTAGGTGTAAATAACAAGCAGGCAATTATAAACAAAGCTCTTTTCTCGGGGTTATTGAGTGGTGCTTTTTAGGAAAACTTAACATATTGTGAACAAGAACCTTATATTTCATCAGTTTGACATATGCATCTTATTAGCAACAACCTTAAGGAACTACTGGAATTGTTATCCTTCTAGGTGGTCAGATCATAGTACCACAGCTTCTTGAAAGGGTTCTGTTAAAACAGCTTTGTCAAAATGAAAAGCGGACATTGGATTATGTGGAAGTATCGCTCTTCCCAAAACATCCTATTCTCACCTCCATCCTAGCAATTTCTGGCTTTCAGTATTTTGTAGACAGCAATCTGAAAGCTATTTAAGTGGCAAAGAAAGAAATAAGTCATATTGTTAATTGTTTTTCCATGGAGAATAGCTTAGCTTTTTTTTTGTTTTTCTAGTAGGTATATAAAACACTGCAATAAAGAAACAAGTATCTCACTTTTGTTCCAGGGTAGCCAGGAATACCATGTGGTCCTTGATCACCAGGTTCTCCTTTCCTCCCAGGCTGGCCAGGGGTTCCCGGAAAGCCAGGAGGGCCAGGGGCACCAGTAGAGCCCCTTCTGACTTCGTCACCCAAAAGGCATTTACTGCAATCCCCTTCTTCGCCTAAGGAAAGGGTTGGAAAGAGAGGACAGTACACTCTGTCACAACAAATAGATGTCCAGCTGTATCAATTTTATATACAGACTTGAAAATACTTGAATAGTTTCTCAAATGCCTGAGAGAAGTACTTCTTTTTATTTTTTCTTGCAAGAAACTAACTCAATGATCCTTGTTGTGCTAGCCCCAAATCAAATTCATCAGTCCCCAAGCACATCACAGTTTATTAAACTCAGGCTGACTACCACAGGAACTTTACACAATGTGTTACAGCACATCACCTATCAAGTTATCTGTTATAACCTACCTTTAGGTCCTTTTTGTCCTCTTGGCCCAGGGAAACCTTGCAGGCCAAATCTACCTGGTGCACCCTCATATCCTTTTAATCCAAAAAGAGAACCTAGAAGTTTAATTAAATAAAAATACAAATTATTCTACTGTAGATTTACCTTTCTTTCTCCTCTTTCTTCCCTATTCCTTTAAGCTGCTCTGCATCTACCCTTTTCTATTTTCCCCAATGTCATTTACTGCCTAACCCAGCCTGTTGTTACCTACCCCTGCCCTCTCCCTCTTCTCACAACTTCCCACACCTGTTCTCAGTAACTTCCATCTGCTGTGGCAGATGATCCTGGCCATTCTTTGCTCTCTCTCACCCTGAATTCCTTTGCTCCTCTCTCTCAGCCCAACCTATGCTGCACAGATTGCCTGCTCTGGATCACCTCCTGTACATCCTTTTCCCTGCTCCTGCTCTTGCACTGCACTGTGGCGCATTTTGCGGAGGCACAGCATGACCTCAGTCAGAACTGGGAGCCACCTGGTCCAACCCTCTGCTCAAAGAAGGGCCAACCTCAAGGTTACAGCAAGTTTCTCAGGGACTTGTCCAGCTGAGTTCTGAGTATTTCTGAAGATGGAGAGTTCACAACTTCTCTGGGCAACCTGTCTGACCACCCTCATGGCGAAAAAGTAATCTAAGCACAACTTCTCTCATTGCAGCTTGTGACCATTGCTTCTTGCCCTGTTGTTGTGCTCCTTAGGGAAGCATCTGGTTCCATTTTCCCTATGACCTCCCAAGAGGTTGGGGAAGACAGCAGTAAGATTCCTCTTAGCTTTCTCTTCTTTATGCTAAGGAAGAAATCCAGCTCTCCCAGACATACCTTGACACCCATGTGTCATATGCTCCAGCTCCCTAAACATCTTGATCCTCATAGCCCTCCCTCAGTCCAAAACAGACCTTCTTTTCTTTCAAATGTTGCCAGGAATGTCTAAAAAATATGCCAACCTTTCCCTCAGTTATGAGCATACAATATTTCTCCCCTAAATGTCCTCCCTGCCACTCATTTAATTTCATTCCCTCAAATCTACTTTCTCACTTTGCCTTGCCAACAGCTATCTGTAAAATAAGCCAAGATTGTTCCTGTGTGTTCTCATCACCTTTCTTTGTGCACTTACCAGGGGATCCAGTGGGACCAGGTGGACCACGGAGTCCTGGTGCACCGTGCTTACCCGGGAACCCAGGCGGGCCTGTCTGGTAAGCGGGAGATCCCACTTCACCTTTTTCACCCTTTGGACCCATTTCTCCAGGTAAGCCCGGCTTATCCCCATCCGCTGAAACAGAACCAGGGAAGAATTTTAGAACAAATTCTTAACAAGGCTGCTTAAAGACCTGTAATGTAGCAGAAAGGAAAATTCACACCACAGCATCTAGCATGCAAAGAAAAATGGAGATATTTAGCACATAGCAAAAACGGTTAATGGCATTTTTCACTTGAGCAAATAAAGAGCTGTTACTGAAGCAAGGCCCTGTCATCATCTCCACTTCAGGTGTTTTCCCAGAGCCCCACTGGGGCTGAAGCAGCAACGCAAAATGCCCCCCCAGTTAGTTATCTACCACTCTGCACTGCATATTTTACAGTCCGCACATGTATTTCCCCCACCCTAACCCTGTAACAGTTAAAACTTGCTATAAAGTTAAGCTGTTGGAACATGTATTTGCTGGGATATTACCATCAGAGAATCCAGGAAGACCAGGCAGGCCACGCTCTCCCTCCTCTCCTGGGTCTCCCTGTAGCCCAGAAACACCTGGAAAGCCTGGTTCTCCTCTTGCACCTAAAAGACATGCCCGGTTCCAAAAAACATGTTACAGTGATGCTGTTTGTGACCCATAAATGCCAAATTGTGACACACTGCAGATTGCTCAATTCAAGTACAAAATTAGTAACTTCAAGGGCTTCAGTACATTAGAATTTAAAATAATTTATTAAAAGCAGCTTCAGAAATATATAACCCTGCTACCTCATGCTGCCTTGGTCTGAATAAAGAAATGTATCTGAAAGATTTCCATAAAGCTCGAATACCTGGGACCTAAGCACGGCCTGTGACAGAAGTGGTGTGGAACCACCAAGCGCAGGAAGAGGAGAATACCTCTCACCTCTTACTAATACTTTGCTAGAGCTGCATTGCTTCTGGGAAGCACAGGAGACTAGCTCTTTGAGGAGAGCACCTCCTGTTCCCTCTAAGAAGTTGCCATTACAACAGATGTACAGATACGTGAGCTTTCCTCTGCTCCCCAGTACCAGAAGAATTGCGTGGGCCCAGCTACGGCCTGCAGAAAGTATCGGCCTTTTGCCAGAGATCAATGATACTGGAGAACATATGGTGTGTGTGTTCAGCCCCCTGCCTGCTTCCTCCTTTCTCCACAGAGTCTTTTCTGCTCCTAAAAGCCTGGCAGGGTTTTTGGGTGATATGACCAATGTTTTGGGCCTCTTGTCCCCTTTCTCTGGGAGGAAGGGAACCATTCCTTGCTATACTCTCTGACTTTCAACCAGACTAGTAAACTCAATGGTATGAGGACACAGGCTGGGGCAATGGCATGTGATCATCCTTGCTGTTTGCTGGCACCTTCCCTGGAATAGTTTTGCCTTGGCAAACCGGTATCACCTTCTATATGTTTCTAGTCTGCCCAGCCAGAGCCATCGCAGGTCTACAGGAGAGATGACTAGGTGCTACAAGCCAACTGAAAAGATCACAAAGGAAATTCGTCAATTTAAAAGTGGGAAAAAAATCCTCTTCTATTCCTCAAGGCTTATTTTTTTTTTCTTTCTAAATATTAGACTATAAGAATGTTCTCTGCTGTGCTGCCACTGCTGCACTCTATCCAGAGTCTCTGAAACAGGATACAGAAGGCTAACTCTCCCATTCGTCCTTTCACTAGACAACAGTCACATGCTTTTTTGCTGTTTCTTCTCTATGGACACAGGAATGCATAGATGCCTTTTGTATTGCAATTCAGCTTCAAAAAAAAACAGCAGGAGAGACAAAGAAGCCACCTGCCTGCAAAAAGGTGATTAGGGCACTCCCTCAGAAGGCAATCACACTTTCTGGAAGTTTAGCAAACCGCAGTTTTTTAAGCAAATTATCAGCATTTCATACTTTTGATCTGTGTAGAAGGTAGTAAAATGCAGCTAAGATAAGCAGTCTAAGCAAAAAAGACGCACCTTTCCTTGGGATGCGGGAGGGAAAATAGGAAACTGGTCCTGGAGGACCGATCTCGCCTGCCTCCCCCTGTTAACAGAAGTGGAAGTATCACATCTAAGCACATTATTCTAGAGAATTTCTTTTAAAATGGAAAGGTAAACCCATGAAACACAAAGAAACAAACTTTCAAAAGCACTGATGTGACTTTTAAGAAATCTCAGAGATTTTAAGTTAACAAACCACTTAACTGGTTCCACAATGCCGACAAACACAACTGTTGTTACAGGATGGGAAAGAAAAAGAAAGAGAAATGACATCTGGTTTATTGCTTCTAGCAAATGCAAGTAAAGGAGTACCTTGCTTCCCTGAGGACCATAGCCACCCGGTGGACCATCAAATCCTGGAAAACCCTGTAATACACATAAAAATGATTGATTTTTCCTTTATCAGAGAGAGAATAATATTATTTGTTCTCTAACAGCTGGCTTCCTCTGATGTTAGTGTGAAAACTCCGCAGCAGAGCTGACCAGTTTTGCTACCTGGGGTGTAACAATTCAGGTAATACCATGAAGTTTCCTCATGTTTTGATGTTCCATCTCTTGGACTGAGCCTAACTCCTGTCAAAGGCCAGAGCGACCTGCTGTGGCGTAAGCTCTGTCACCCGGCAGTGGTGCAGATGGAAGGAGCACCCACACTCACACCGTTCCCTTGGAGGCTGCAGGATGAGGGAGAAGAAAGATGATCCCTGCTGTACCAGTTGACCCTGAGACACGTGTGCCAGGCAGCCAGAACACACCAACCTGCTGCAAGAAGACTAAACGAGCCTGGGCGCTTATGAGTGGACATACTTTCACTGGAACGCACACAGCGAGCAGTGAAATAGCACTGAAGTGCACAGGTCCTTTTTGCTGTTCTCCAGGCAGCTGAAGCCGGTTCGGTCAAAGAGGGGTTGCCCAGCTGAATGAGGAGAACTTAGGACAAGCTCTGAAGGCAACTTGATCCATCTCTCTCACCCCCGGGCATACCGTATCCCACAGAAAATTTTCCATCCCTACCCCAGCAAATGTTATTTAAGGTCCTGTCGAGTTCATTCTCTTAAAAGGTTTGAAATCCAAAGCACATGGATTAAAACACGTGGTAAACGTGTTTATAGTACAACCTGTCCCATGAGGGTGTACTTCAGCTACTGGGGGTGCACAGAGCAAAGTGCAGGTTTCAGCGGTGCTGATACAGAAGGGATGATCTCTTCTGTGTGCTTCACTCAGCTCTTGGACAACTTTTGTTCTTTATAGAAAATGTTCATATGTATTCTGGGAAAAGACTAGTGTTAAAAAGGTGATCTTTTAGTAGAAAAAAGTGGCCAGATCATCAACTGATACCAATGAACAGTTTTGCTGAAACTAGTAGATTTGTATAATTTGTATAATTCACACTAGTTAGATTAGCCAGCTTTTTAAAAATTCAGCATCTCCCGAGTTTCACAGTGGGTACAAGTCCTAGAAAGAACTTGAATGTCAATAACCAGCTCTGTAAGTCACTTAGGGAGTTCTGAAGCACTACAAAAACCACAGCTCTTAGCAAGATGCCACAAACTGGACCGCACGCTTCACAGTCCCTGCCATACACCACACCATCAGGAAAGGAGCCTCTTGAGTATCAGGTGTAAAATCTCTTTGCACTAGGTGGAGCTGGTGGTCTAAAAGTGAAGTCAGCAGCTTCCTCATGAACTGCAACTTCATCTGTGCGCAGGCAGGACTTAAGCATCCTTCCTTCTTTCTTAAGAATAAAATCACTCCAAAATCAACAAAAAGGGGGTCGTGAACAGCACATTGAGCAGGCTGTCCCCTCTCACACACACGACACAATGATACTCCATCCAAACCAATGCACCTTCCACTAAAATTGTTGCCAAGGTTTACCCTCAGTAAGGGGAAGCCACTGACCATTTCTGACTGACTGGGGCATGAATCTGTGTTAAGGTCAAACCAGTGGGCTTTAATGGGTTTTGCATCAGCCTCTCCACATACATCTTGCTGACAGCACGTTCCCTTCCACACCACCAGGTTTTGTGATCAGACCACCAAATAGCTGTGCAAATGGTATTTTCGTATTTCACGCAATTTTGTGTCCTGTATTTTTCACGTTATTATTGTTATGCCTTGGTGACAGGACAAATCCTTAAACAACAAAGGATGGAGAAGCATGGAAAAGTCATGCATCCCACGGCTATTTGAACATTTCATGGAAGTGATTTCTAACACTGACTAAAGAAGCCTTTTCTGAGACCAACCAGAAAGTATGAGCTCTTTGTTGTCTGACAGAATGCTATTTTAAATATTTGGGTGTGTTTCCATGGGGACAGAGATTTAACTGGTATATTTATCAGTTTCATTCTCCTCTTCTTCTTTTGTAATGTTCAAGACAACCATACATCTCAACCACATCTGCAGGAAGCTATTCAAAAAACTAAGTCTCTGCACATAGGAAGAAAATTACAGAAATCATGGTCGCAGTAAAGGGAGCCATGGAAATGACACCTTCCTGCAGTGCTCTTAAACCATGCCCATGTTTTAAGCAAAACAGACTTTAATTATAGGGCTACTTTTTTTTCTCACTGATAAGAAAAATAACTGATCCAAAATTACAATGATGGATGATTCCAGATGATGCTTGTTAGAGTACAGCTGGTGTAATTACAGGCAGAAATTTGTCCTCTCCAGTTTAATTTTCAAACAGATTGTCTACATATGTGTCAGAAACAACAGCCTTGTATGAAATACTCACTCTTTCTCCACTGAATCCCGGAAAACCATTGATGCCAGGCAGTCCCTATGAAGGCACAATAAAATAAGCAAAATAAAGTGACATCCTAACATCCTAATGGTTAAGAAACATTATTATTTCTTAGATAAAATAAATCTGACAGCTTGAAACTCTGACACTAATAGTCAGAGTTCAGATACTTTTTCAATGAGATTCATGTATGGCACAAACAGAACAGGTTTGAAACCTGATTTTTTTAGGTATTTGATTTTTCTCTCTTAGGTAATACATAATAAATTGCACATGAAGATTTTTAAGATGGCTGATTTTTTAAAATGTATATTGAGTATTGTTCTCACTCTGTTTAAGCACTTCAGAAATACTGTCCCCCAAAAAGCATCCATAGATGTTACAAGGTAGTAGTACTTAAATTAGACTTTTTCCTGGGGTCTCAAGTAACTGGAGCCAAACTCATGCTAAGGTGGGAACAGTGAAACACAGCCTGTGCCAAGGACCAGGACAGTGGCTGTGGTTAGTGTAATTAACAGCTTTAGGTAAAAGATGCCCAAGGCTTCCAGTGATGGTACCTGTGAGTCCCATGGGGCCCTCCTCCCACTGCCATTTCAAAATGGCCTTTTCGCTTTCCTGTATCAGGCAGTTCAGAGCTGGTCAACGCCTGGTGGACTGAAGAACTGTAATTTCTAATGTCTGTTAATCTTTTGTTCCTGAAGGCAAACTCTCAGCTTGGATTGTCACTTTCAGCTGGGTGAATTTTACCTTTTGTGACTGACTTACCCTTTGTCCTGGGAAGCCCACTACCCCTTCTTCACCTTTTTCAGGAGTACGGAGAAGGACACCCTAGGAAACATTACAAGCCAGTTCAACATATTTCTTCATTATGTGCAAAAAAATGGTAACACTGTTTTATGGAAGCTAAACAGGAAGAAAACATCACTGTAACACAGGGAGGATCTAATAATAGCTGCATGTGAAAGAGCTGTTGTCCTTAAAATTAAGTGTAATATGCTTGCTTCAATACAATAGCCGGAGCAGGCCATTAGGGAGAGGACAGGGTTTACCTCCTGTCGTCTCCTCCTTCTTTATTTCTTCTCTGGCTGCAGCTCTGAAGAAGAGCCAAAGTAATTATTCAGCTATACAACCAATTAAGCAACTCAGCCCAAACTGTAGCTTCAGAGAGCTAGTTGGCAAACACAGGCATGCTGCTATCCATCCTACTATAAGAAAAAACCAAAAAACAAAGGGAGAAACACATTTCCTTTTGCTACATCAGCATAAATGTACGGTTTTCCTAATGTAGTCAACAGAAATCTACATGTGTCAAATCTAACCAACAGCTGAAGAACTGGCTAGCAACTGCACATGTAGGGCATCAGGGCTCACACTGCGACCTTCTCCCATAATGTGGAGAAGCTGACCAGACCATCTGAGAAAATAAAGCTCTGCAAAATGCTCAGTGAAGCATCCCTAATGGGTAAAGACTGTATTTTAAACCACTCCGGAAAGCAAAAAGGAACCACTCAATGGCAAACTATTTAGACAGTTTAGAGGTTGCCTGTGAGTTAACGAAACCACATCCAGTCAAGCCTGGTTGACAGCTCTAAATGATAAACAAACACATGGGACTACTGTCCATTTACTCAACAGACTTAATGGTCAATGAGACCACAAATCTGTATGTGCTAGAAAGCAGACTGAAAAGGATTGACAAAATTTCCATATACACTTATTTAATGAAATTTAATAGAATTTTTAAACACAGAGCAGCAGCAGTAAAGAAATCAAAGCTAAAATTAAAAAAGTGTGTGAGGGAAAATCTTACTTAGTAAACCAGTAAGAGAATGACTGAATACACTGTGGAGTTGTTACTTGTCATGTTGTTCCGTTTTTCTAAAGCATCAGAACTGGTGTCTCTGCTTATATTGCTCCATACCTGTACTGTATCATTTCAATGAAGCATGCACCAGTATTAACTCCAATATTATTATCTATCTTTGTTCTTCCCCACTTGACTTACTGGAAGTCCAGCTTCCCCTTTTTGTCCAGGTTCTCCTCTTTCACCCTAACAATAAAGAAAAAGTATTCAGATATGTTAGGTATTCCTATTTACAGGTGAATAACTTTTTTACAACCCAAAGTGACAAATGCTTTTCAAGAGAAAAAACATCACTCTTGTGCGATTCTTTATTCATACACTTGTCATATGAAATGCACATTTTCATAAGAAGCTTTTAAAGTTGCTTTTTAAAAAATTATTTGAAGATTTTTTAGAAGGTTGCTGGGAATATGACCAACTCGGGTTGTTTCCAGGCTTGTTCATGAGATTTCCGGGTGGTGAGCGCCTGAGTAATGCCTATAAATAAATGCACATTCTCCCATTTTTACCTACTGATTATCTGTAAATCATCTGATCAAAAGTAAGAGTTTCTCTTAAAATGAAACAAATCACAGCCTAAAGTCTACTCACTATATTGACGATATCTCCATTGAATATAAAAGCTCTCCAAATAAGTCACTGCTATGCAGACATCTCTGCTTAGTCATGGAAATCCCAACGTGTATGTTACTTAATGCAGACTGCAGACTGTCAAAGGCATTTTTAGATCTTTCAGTATCATACCGATTTACATATCTTACTGCAGAAATTGCATGAGCCACGTGAATTTTCTAACTTCAAATTTGGGATGAAAAACTACTGGTCTGGAGGATGGTGTCTGATACAGAATATATGCGTACAGGGTACAAGTACTTCTGCACCCAGCAAGAAGAAATGGATGAGAATGAACTGCATCTTGCTGTTGAGGATTTCTCCAATATGTATGAACAAGCCTTAATTGTAAGCATACAAATATCTGCACCATAAAATAAACAATATAAACAAACACGGTAATTCAAATAGCTTCCCTAAAGATAGGCTTCTTTTACAGGAAGAAAATTTCTCTCATTATTCTGAAAAGGAAGAAATGGAATGATTTCTCAGCAGGTATTTCTGCTTGTAAAACGAGAAGATGTGAGTGATGGCCAGTAGCTGCATACTGACACAAAAAGAACAAGTTTGCCTAAGGCAGCTCTAGTCTGTGAGAAGTGCTTTCTGAATGACTTTAGCCACCACCGTTTCAATAAATACTTCATAATCCAAGCTATGGGAAAGTAGCAGATTTCTCTTCTGACATACTGAAGTCTTAAAGTACTACATGTAAAAGCACATTTGTGCAATATTTTAGTTTTGGTACTGCAGAGGTCTTAGTTCCTTGTGTATTTTGGCAAAATACCCTGTAGTTACCTTGTGTTTGTCAGAGGGGACACCCATCAGTTCTCTTGTAGGAAGCCCAGGTGGACCTGGAGGACCGGGGGGGCCCTGCAGGAAAAGCATAAGGGTACATTCACTAACAGTTGTAATACCTTGTGTCAAGCTGTTGATCAGCACAGGGTCTAAGGAACTGCAAGAAAAGGATTTGCACCTGCTAGGAGTATGGTTCTAAACCTCTGAATAAATCGATGGCACGACAAATTTCTGTTGTGCTGGGATTAACATACAGCAATACTTGCTTTTGCCCTGTATGTTTCTAGACTGACAGTAAAGATTATTGCTTGATATAAAGTGGACTGGCTCTATAAATTTCTGAAGTGTTACCTCTGATTTGTGTTGGTATAAATAAGGGTACAGTAGACCTAGACATGTAAAAGTTAGTTCAGCTATGACATTCCTTATGGAGATTATCATTACTGTCAAAGCTATGCTTGTTTTTCCCTCTTATAATTATCATAGAATCATTGAATCATAGAACCATAGAATGGTTTGGGTTGGAAGGGACCTTAAAGATCATCTAGTTCCAACCCCCCTGCCAGGGGCAGGGACATTATGTAATACGATTGCAAATTAAGGGAGTATTTAAAATGTGTTCCTTTATAAACAGCAAATCACATCAACCTGTCCTTTAGTAGTGATATAAATTCATTAGTTTTCCTTTACCTGTTCACCTTTTTCTCCATAGAAGCCAAGGCCCCTGTTGCCCTGCAAAACAATAGGTCAAGATTTGCTAAGTGTACGACTCAGTTTTCTGATTTAAAATTCAAATTTAAACATGCTTAAAGGCCTTTTACGCTTTCAAGTCTGTAGGACACCAATGAAGAACTGAAATCAAATAATAGTCTAGGTTTAACTCAAAGTATTTTAATAGATTTATAAGTATTTTTTATAGACCTAAACATTTGGAAAGATAACTAATTAAAATCTCATGCTACCAGTGATTCTTACAACAGACTTTGAGTCATTCACCAAGTAATGTCGCGAAAAGATCAACCATTTCTTTTGCAAGTTTTTTAACAGCACAGAGTGTTAAGTAAAAATACTTCAGTGGGTTGGAACAATGAATTCATATATTTTTTCCGCTGAGATATAATTGGATATTGTAATGACTGCAAGGATTCTCTGTTCATGGGAAGCTACTGTGACTACAGTAGCAAATTAAATTTGGCTCTAGACCCAGTTTAATCATTTCAGGGTAGGGGATCCCAGTGTACGATTTAGTTCTCGTGGTATGCAGGCAATACAGAAGGTCTTGTGCTACACAGCCTTTGGTACAGCCTGTGGTTCTTTATTTTACTGCCTTCAAGTGGGCCTTGGATAAACCTCAGCGACGCAAAATCAACACAAACAACTCCGACACAAAGACTTACTTGTGGTCCTGGTGGTCCTGGGGGCCCCGGGGGTCCCTGGGGAAAGACAACAGGGGAGAGCAAGTTAGTTGTTGCTTTCTAATCAATGCACGAAGGAGGTCAGTTACTTTACATGTGAAACACAGGTATGTATTTAGAAGGCAGTGTATTCCTCAGCATTTAGCGTGCTATCCTCACTGTGTTAGCCGTGTCTACTGTTCTGAAAAATACCCTCTGGAGTCACATTGTAGTATTTCCTAACAGGATAACAGTCTCCCAGCTTACACCTAATGAAATGCCATTTTTATTTCAAGCAATACAAAGCTGTGCTTTTGGATCCTGACTCAGTAACATTTTAAGCTACTATCTAAAGAGTGTCTTTAAATGCTTCACTGGCCTGGTATCTTAGTCCTGCATTGGTCTGTTAAGGGAGTTGAACCATCACATGCATCTCACATCCACTATTTGGTATAGCACAGAATGAAATCAAAGGAGGATGGGGGGAAATGAACGACAACAGGAAAAAAAACACAGCCAGTCTTCCAAGAAGAGCAATAGGAAAGCCATCAAAGAGACAACCTGCCTTGCTTCAGCCAACAGTCTCCAAAGGGCTCGACACATTAAAAACTGTCAAATGTGGGAAAGGTGAGGCGAGTAAGAAGCGTGAGCTGTTCCGAGAGGAAGATGGTGAATAAGAGGCATAGAAAAGAGAATGAGCTGCAGATTGAACAATCCACCTACTAAGCCCTGAAGGGGATGTCACTGGGTTAGGCAAAACCAAACCCAACATGCAAGGGAAAGATACTAACGTTCAGGCAGGACCTGAACTTGCTATGCATCTCTGCCTTGCTATGTATCTTTGTGTGCATAAACAGTTGACTTCTGAAAAAATTACTTTTGAATAATTTTGGTTAGTCAGGTAGTCTGTGAGCCGTTGTCTGATCTGCCTGGAGGCCCTGCAGGGACTTAGGGGAGCCAGGCTTGCCTTCGTGTGAGATCTAGGACTTAGGGAAGAGGAATGATGCAAACTCAGACCAGGAAATGCTCCCAGGTCCCTCTCACAGATGAGCCACTTCTTTAGAAATGATAAATATAGTTGGATATATTTTGTTAAGAGCTGGAGACGGTGGGGATCCATCTACGCTGGAAGAGC
>NW_010228698.1:44064-56653 GCF_000690775.1 Eurypyga helias
GATGTCAACCAGAGGGATGTAGTCACGGGGCTCAGAAAATGTACGGTTCATGGCACTGCTAAAATCCAAGACAGTGCACTGGGAATATGAGTCATTGCAGCATGGGCTCCTATGTGAAGCTCATGGACTTTGTGGGCTCACTGTAGAGAAAGAGTAAGTTAAGGACTGAGGAGATTTCCCTTCAGGAGGACCACAAGAGAAAGACAAGGTGCAGTTTACTCCAGATGACAAAACAGGCACTGCAGAAAATTAACTTTGGAAAGGCTTGGTGTGCTGCGGATCTAGTCCTAGATTTATTTATTTTTTTGGGAGAGGGGAGGGAGGGTGTCCCTGCAACCAGCTGTGGAGGCTGTGTGTTAGAATCACTGGTTTATTTTTTTTATCTTCCCCAAATCAGTGATGTAGACCAGGTCGGAAGTGAATATGGACAAAACAAACAAACAAAAAAACAAAGGAAAAAGCAAATTCTATAAAGTTGTTTTACAGGAACATTTCTGGAAACAGGAAAATGTTTTTTCATTTTCAAAGCAATCCTAAAGAAAATGAAATATATTGAATCTGAACATCTGCTTCTCACCCACAAAACCATTAACCATGGTAATAAGAAAGGAAGAAAATGGTATGTGGAGAGAACACAATCTTCCCAAAGAACTATTCAGCAACAGTTGTCAACGTCAGTGCTATAAATGTTGATTTTGGAAAAAATGACTGAAAAATAGTTTAAAAATAAAATGGTATTCTAAATACTAATGAAGAATGTTATCTATTCAATCTGCTGTGGGAAGTGTGGAGAGCTAATATACATATCCTTTATGAGAAGAAAAAAGAACATATTTAGGACTTGGTATCTTTGATAACTCACTGTAGGGAGATGTAGACTGGAGCGCGTTCAATAGTCTTGACGAACAAAACTCTTAAAGGTTTAGAAATGCAATACAAACAAAAAGCCTCTGGCAATACAGGATGAAAGAAAGTCTACCTCTTTTTGCAATATTCTTCCTTGTAGAATCAGTGTCTTCCAGTGCTTTTTTGCATCCAAGGACACCTACTTGCTATTTCTAACCTGTTTTTAGTATCCATTTGCTTGGTTACAATCCAACAAAATGGAACTTGCTGAGATGATTCTTCTGTTATGTTAATTTCCTACAGAACATATTTTAAACATACTTACTGGTCTCCCTCGCTCTCCTCTTGGACCAACAGGTCCTTGAATACCCAGCGTACCCGGAGGTCCCTTTAAATAAAGAAAAACCCCAAACATCAATTAATGTTGTTCTGGTATCAGTTACTATTGACATTTTATCACATTGGCTGTAATACTACTTACTTGAAAACCATTGAACCCTGGATCCCCAGGTTCCCCCTAAAAAAAAAAAAAATTAAAAAATGCAATAAATATTATATACAAAATTGAATAGAATATTTTTTCTCACTCATTAATATTTTTCTCATTCCAAAAACTAATCATAGCATACAGTGCTATACAAAACCTTACATACAGATGCATTCAATACAGGTGTTGAGATAACCAAATGTAGGCCATGTGAATTTTATACTTTATATAATATAGTTGTGTCCAACACAGTAGGAAGGTACAAAGTTGGCTAGGGAAGTTAAGCATCCAAACGACAAGGTTGAAACGGACAACAGACCACGTTTAATTCTTTTTTGAAAAATCTCATCTAACCAGTGGATTAATTAGGTATAACTTTAGCTGAAATGTACAAGCTCATTTTTCATGAGTTGCATGGGAATTAGCAAACCATCTCGATTCTCTTCTGAGTCACTGAAAGCATTTGGAACATGCTGTTTTCAGTGACCACATATTTTAACTGCAGTACATGTTGAAATGTTTTTGGAAATTATATCCAAAAATGTTCTACTGCAAAGACCTTCCAATACCCATAAATAATGTGGTATTCAGTCCAGACACCTTTAATCGTTTTGAATGGTGTCTGAACTATCTAGTCAATTTGAGTTTAGTTAACAGAATAATTTGTGGAACTATGTACTTTCTGCAATGAATACAGGTGTCAGTATCCACCCTAATGGCCACAATATAGTTCAGCAATTCTTAATCATTACTTAAGCATTCCTTATTACGAACAAGTAGAGATTTAAAGAGTTTCTGAAAGAAAAAGAAGATTCTATTAAAGCTACTGACAAATATGTCAACAGAAAAACCTATTTTGGCACTCATCACTGGCACAAAATATACATAAATGATGCCAGCTGATCCCTTCTGTGCTGAGTACAGTTCAGATGTAGCTTTGTAGATAAATTTGTCACAATTTATACTCTAACAGCATATGTAATCCCTTATTTTTACTTGACACCTTCAAATCAGACAAGACTATATATATGAGAAAAAGCTACAAGTGATTACAAAACAAGTTTTCAGGATTAGATACAGTAAAAGCACCCATAGGAATACTTAGGGTTTACTATATAACTAAATAATATATTATAGCGTATTTTATCCCAAGTCAACTAAAGCCCTGCGTGAAGAATATACAGAAAGGATGCTAATATTAAACAGAATCATTCAGTGGACAAAACCATGGCAAAAGAATGATTTTGCCATGCATGACACAAAGGTGGCCATTGAATAAAGAAGTTAATACTTAAACTACGACATCTCCAGTACCTCTGCAATCTACCTGTAGGCTGGAATTCCCTGCAGATAACTGAGTGGATATCAGACAGACTTCGCTGTAACCAGAGAAAGCAGAAGCTGCCTTGCAAAGCCTACACAGAATCAAAGTAGGCCTCCTGGGACGTGTCCGTCAAGTAGTAAGATGATGGAGAGTGTTAACCTGTGCTTGTAAATGAGTCCCGAGCATGGATTTGTACCCACTCAGTTCAGAGGAGTTACAGACGTACCCTATATCGGCTTGCAATATCCGGTGGCAGTATATAGGGCTCTCCCTTCTGGCCCTTTGGTCCTTGGACTCCCTGGAGGTGACCAAAAAAATAGCCAAAGTAAGCTTTCGTATCATATACATTATCAACACATAAACAACTAAGAGTAACAAAAAGCATTTGTTGGGGGTTTTCCTGAGTAGATACATAACGCTGTTTAGAGGCAGAGACAATGCCTAGCTCCAGAAATTCCTGGTTTAAAAACAAAGTGTCAACTCTCACAGGATATAAAAGAATGGATTTCTGATTCCAGGGGAAGAACTGTCCTGTTATCTGGGAGTGTTGTTATGTGGTAACACCTTCTAGCCAGAGCAGCAGCTGCAGCTCCCCAGGGCTGACACGTGTCCTGGTAATTCCAGGAATCCTACTGCTCACAGCGTGATTCCACGTATCGTGCCACGGAAAGCCAATACTTTGGCCACGGGGCAAGGAAAGAAAACGTTACTTTCCCTGGGAGTTGCGAGTTTAATATTCTTTTATCCCTGCTAGATAAAGGTATGCAAGTTTTCCTGAAGGAGTCACCCCACAAGACCTATGTGATGGGTATAGCTCTGGGCAGCCCTCCCAGCCCTGGCTGCAATTCAACAGCTAAGCATCATGCAGTGTGTCCATGGTAAGTCCACATGGATGCTCTGCTGGGCCCAAAAGGAACTCCATTGAGAAATGTCCCCTTCACCTCCAACACACACGTGAACAAAACTTACTTCAGCAATGACCTTAGCTTCATGTACTCACTTACTGCCAGCTACTTACAATGGTACCAGGGAAACCAGAGAGTCCGGGGCTTCCTGAGTCACCAGCGTCACCTACTGTCCCGTTACAGCCATCATGACCTGGTTTCCCCCTTGATCCTGGCTGCCCTGGATGACCCTGTTGAAGGAAAAAAAAAAAAAGTGTTTATCTATCCATCTGTTTCTAGTTTTCCTTTTCCTGTAATCACACAGTATTTAGACATTCTCACATTAAGCCCAAGGCTTGGATCCATGGGAAACTATGATTTTCAAAGACAGAAACAGACAGTGCCTTTTTTTAATATAGCTGCAGCTTGAACCAGATGCCCCAGACAGCATGAAAAAATGAGTAGTGGAGGACCTTTCAAAAAGGGTAAGAAAGCTATGTTCAATGCAGGCTCTGTTAGGCAGAGAACTAAGCCAGAAGAGGCTGCTGCACAGGGAGCCACCAAGAACTGGGATTGTTACGCATTCCAGTGCTTCACACTGGAAGAGTGGGAAGAAAGGTTCCTTGCTGGCTTTGAACAGCTTCCAAGCCAGGAAAAAAGTCAGAGATGCTTTTGAAGCTAGGTTGAGTGTCATGATGAGGCTGGAAGTATGGAAGAAAACTGCAGGGCTCAAAGCAAGGGAGCAAACACAGAAATTACCATAAAATATTTCTCCCTTCTCCTCTATCTAGAGCAAGTTTTCTCTTTGCTTCTGCTCCCTTGTGTAGAAGAAAAGGAAATCTGTCCGCATCCTTACCTAGCTCCATCAAGTACTGGCATTCCTCACCCCAGAAGAGATTCAGGCTTACCACCACCCTCTCCTGGCCTCCGGCCCCACATCCTAGCACCGTACCACTGCAGTTCATACGTGTGCCCATCTATCTGCCTTCTGATGGTCAGTGTTAAGTCTCGGACTGAGAAAACCGGTTGGAGAACGTAAGCGAGCAGGAAGGGCAAGGGAGCTTGAGGACACAGGGAACATGCAGGTTCAAGTAGAGTCGGAAGGTTGCATTGCATCCCTCACTATGCAATGTGCAGAGATCGGGAGGGCAGGGCTCAAAAAGCAGACTTGCTCAGGTAAGAGCAGCAGCCCAGCTATAGCAACACGGAGCTTCACAGGGGAGCGATTTACTCTCCTCCCCAGGACATCAGAGTGCTTAGAAAAAACCCAGTAAGGCATGGTGAGGTGAACTCCTTGGCTTCAGGACTGTTAAAAGGAATGGGAAAGAGGGTCTTCTGCTTTTCCTTTAAGAGTGAGAAAGAGGGAGAGGTGGAAGGCTGTGAGAGAGAAAGCCCTGAAACTCGATAGGGAGCTCTTCTGGAAACAAAAAAGGGTGAAAGCAGAGTGGATGTGGATGCGTGGGCTGCAGCACGGGGGCCCCGGTGTCAGGGAGCACTACAAAGGAAACCCAAGCCTGGGAACTCTGTCCAGGGATTCCAGTGACTCAGATTTCTTTGTTATTTTATGACACAAGATGTAAAGAAGTGGAAGCTGGGAAAATACTGTGCTGTGAACTTTACCCGGTTTTCCTCTTTGAATGTTTCGGTTTCATGGACAATTTGTTCAAAGTTTGACACTGTTTAGTGTTCAGTAAGTTTTTTAAGACTATCTCAAGTGTGCCATATGAGCTCTAAAGCAAATAACAATGGTTAGTTTTCTTCAAATCACTGGACTTTCTGTGTGCTTTGCAACTCTGAAATAATTAAGGAATGACCCACTGGTGTCCTTCGCTCACAAACTTAAGAGATGTGAAGTGCTTACCTCCCAGCTCTTTCCTACGAAAGGACATACTTAGCTGGGTAACCTCTAGGGACACAGGAAATTCCTGTCCTTTCTTGTCCCCTTTACAGGGGGATTCCTCCATAGGACAAAGCAAACGGACCTTAATTATCTGAGGGAATGAGCGGGAGCACAGATGCTGCTCTCTTGCTGTGGATCTGCAGTTCCACTCACTTCAACAAACGCCCTGAGCTTAAAAGCGTGTACGTGGCTGATGCAGAATTTAGCCCAGAGATTTTAATTAAATTACAAAGGCTTTAAACTAGCCTGCAATATCTGCAGTTGGTGATTTCTTAAAGATGAGGCAACTGGCTACTTACCGGAATGCCATCTGCCCCGGGGAATCCAGTGACTCCTCTTTGCCCCTAGAGTGAAACAGTACAATTAAAATGATGCTCTGCCCAGTATTGTGCTCATTAGCTAAAACATTTGATATTCAAAAATTACCACTTCTCCTTTGGGTCCACTTATTCCTGGATATCCTCTTTCACCTTTGTGACCTTTGGGACCTTGCACTCCAGGGATCCCCGTCAATCCTGGTGGTCCAGTGAACCCCTGTGATCCAAGGAGTCCTGGCTGGCCCTGATAAAAGTAATACAAAAGCATTTACTTAAGAACAGTTGTAATGCATGAAGCTGGATTAGTTGTCACTGCTGCAATGGAGTCAATCTCTTGAAGAGCAAATAAACACAGAATCTCTTTCCATTCCAGTAGGTCAGACTCTTTGACGAATGTCATCTGGAAACTCCATGCAGGGAAACTCCAGCCACAGTGACCACATTGTGCGTGACAAAATCAAGAGATGGAAATTAACACTCAAATTAATATTTGCTACTTGAATATTCATGGCTAGTCTATGGA
Source organism: Eurypyga helias (assembly GCF_000690775.1). Taxonomy (NCBI): domain Eukaryota; kingdom Metazoa; phylum Chordata; class Aves; order Eurypygiformes; family Eurypygidae; genus Eurypyga; species Eurypyga helias. Next base: position 50,346 of record NW_010228698.1, read on the forward strand.
AAAAAAGGTATTTTCTTTGGAATAAGGCTTCTCAAGAGCGATCTTCACTGACCTACAACACAGCCAGTTACACTCCAAGCCAGTGGAATATGCTCAAGGGTGAGATTTGCTTAGTGGCTGTATTTCTTACAGGTGGAGTCTGATATTTACTGGCAGGAATTTCGGCTTCTTTGGGGATGATATTTCTATTTAGCAGCGGAGCCTGAAAATGATTAGGCACGCTTGCATCCACATAGGTTGGTGTTGCACGCAGGGCTCCCAGCGCTGGTTCGGCTCTTCAGGCCACTTCAAACGTCGTTTAAAAATAATCCCTTGTTGGCTGCCAACATCACCAGGCTCAACAGGGGAAAAAATAATTGTGAAGTGACACAATGGTGGTTTAAGTAATGGGTTGTGACAGTATGTCTGAGATCTGTGAACCAAAGTATTTGAAAGCCGTTCCAGACATAGTGTCACTGAATCACATATGTTTTGCATGCTCTACAGTACTCAGCGCACTAATGACGCTACTAGCAAATCGCCACAATCTGTTCTGGAGACGTATGCTTCAATGGCGCAAAGCACCATTTCCCCAGACGTTCTTATTAGGCTGATTCTAACAAAAGTATGTTTAAAATGCAATTAGATTTTTCACAGACCATTCTGCCACAGCATCAACACCTCACAAAGCAAGTATTACAGCAAAACATGAACAAACAGATACATATTTATACAAAGAGGCTGATAAAAAAATAGCACCTTGTTTTAGTATAAAATGCTTACAGTCTTGCCCTGAAAAGAAAGAGCTAGAAGATTAATGCAATCCCTGTCCAAGAATGATAATAGTTTAACTTTAATTAATGCCAGTGAAGTGGGAGGAGTGAAGGAGGGCAGTGTGGGGACCAGAAGAAATGAACCTGACGTTACCCTATTTTCTTTGTATTCAGGAAGTTGTAGTAAAGACACTGAAAAATCCTTATTGATATTAGGCAGAACTTAATTTATTCTCATATTGAAGGACTGACCCATTTCTGACACACTTTCCAAAATACACTGTCAAAAATTATCTCTAATTAACATTTATCCATGCTGCAATTGTCTTGATATTGCAAACACGAAACCAAACGCTATGACTGAAACACAGCTTACTTCTGGTTTTAATCAAATTTCCACACTGCTTTTGTAGCAAATGGCTGTCATAAGAGTTGGATAAGTTTTTTATATTTTAAATCTTATTGTATTATATCAAATGAGTCCATACTAAGAAGCTGACATAGCCAAACAAACTACAGAAATCAGTGCAACTTTTTTTTCTTGGAGGAAGACTAGGAATGAGCCAGTATGAAGAACGAATTACATGGGGTTCCTCAGGACAAGCAACCAGGACGGATCTCTTACGGTATGGATCTTTTGCTATACTGTTATGATTAATTCGACAAAACTGATGGTTTATGAGCATTGCCAAAGGACATCATGGATTGGAGTGTCTGAGCTGCCACTGTGAAAGAGACGCTCTCCTCTACTTACAATCAAGCCCAATTTTATATAGCATCCCTAGTTGTAAACCAAGCCTGCTCACGTGGATTATTAAGTGTTAGGTGGCCAACATCTTTTCAAGTTAACAAACTGAGAAGTAACAAAGGTTATATGAATACATATAAAATATAATACGATTCGTGTTGACAGCAGGCATATGCATGTTGACAGTCAGCGGCTCATTTCCTTATGCCAGCCGCAGCTGGCTATTACAAATGCATCTTTCTCCACATCAGTAGTTTTCAGTTTTTTAAAAATCAGTGAATCTCTAAAAGTTATCCTATGGAGGTCCAGATTCTTGCCTAAGCAGATTCACAGCAGACATACTTCTCTTAGTTACCTGACTCACATGGAAATATGCTGATTAGAAACACCAGAATAATGATTTAAATCTGAAACAATATTCATTAGTGTGAGCTCCAAGATCAGGAAAAAGAAGTCTTTTCTAATGTCACTTTTATCCAACTTTTCTTACCTACTATGGCTCAAAATTTAAGTATAAAGGAATTAAGAGAGAGTACATATGAGCATACACCATGAAACTGCCTTTTAAGGGAAATAATAGCTATTTAATTAATTTAAAATACCCCACAGTTCTTTATTATTTTTTTGTAGAGCAGTATCAATTTTGATGCAAATATCAATATAAATTATTTCCATTTTACTATAAAACCTTAACACTTAATTAAATACTTATGCTGGCTTATTCTTCCCCATACACCCAAATCTGAAACAGAACCTTTAAAAAGGCTGAAAATGTACCTCATACCCCTGCAAAGAACTCAGAAGAATTATTCAAATTCAATTGTAAAGTTTTGAGTTGGCTCTAGTTTCAATTTAATTTTGAGAGATTCTGAAAACAAATGTTTCAGTTCCTTCCACAAAGAAAGGAAAACGTGGATTCTGTACACTAAAAATGCCACTCCATTTCTGAAGCACCTGAATGCCGAAAGAAATCAAATAAATTCCAAAAGCTACTCATCCACCTGAGATATGCAAACCATCTCTTTAGCCCCCATCTACATACGCCGCTTTTGGGGGTAGCAGGCTGCAGGCAGAACGCGTGTGAAACTTTTAATTGTAACTTCTGATAAAACGCTGGTTATGTTCAGAATTGCCAAATGCGTGCCTGGCTTTCTGCAGCGGCCATGAAGAGCTGCAGTGCTTCGAAGCTGGCATTACATGGAACACGGTTATCTCTCTAATTCCTACACCGGATACCACTCCCACTTTCAGTTCCATTTTCCTGTCTGGTGTGGAGGAAGAAGTAAACGAGGAAAGGAAAATCAGGAATAGAGCCCGGCAATGCCAGTGCCCCTTCCCCATGCTTTCCTGGTAATTATCTGATCGTGTGTTTGTTGAGGAGTAGGGGTTATTTAGTAGTATTTGCAATAAAGACAAGAGAAGTGGTCCTTCTGGGCGTAGTTTAGCATAAGGCTGGAGTCAGAGCGAGGGAAGTACCTAAATCATGACAATGTTTGTGTAATTCTTCAGCCAGTTAGTACCTTGGCTTGTTAAATGAATTAACTTTGTTAACCTTCATTAGCTCAGACTTGTCAGCTTTTACTCTGTTTTCTATATGTTAGATCCTTTGTTGAACAAGTATGTCCCTTTTTCATTAGCAAATGACCTAAGAACATTCTCTCTTTTGCAAAGGTCATTGAGGAGCCTTCAGCAAAGACAATCAATTTGAAAGGTTTAGTCAAACAAAGCATGACTCAGTTATTGAGTCCTGAATTCCCTTGTGTGAAACATGCCACACGTGGTACTGCTTGTGCTCCTGGAGGGTCAGAAATCCCAGGAAAATTCCCCAAAGCCATGAAATTGGCCTGGATTAAATTTCCAGGTTTAAAAAAAGGCAAGCCTAGGGAAACATGTGGTCCCTATCCATGATATTTTAGACCACTCACAAAGTACTTTCCTTGGTGCTCCCTCTCCTTAAATGATAAAGCAATGCAGAAACATGGACCCTGGTGCTTTCCAGCAGAAGTCTTCACGTTTTCCCGGTGTGAACTGGAACTCTTCCCAAATCCAGAGCATGCCACAATTACCCCATGTCACCCACCGCTGGATTTACAGGCCAGCGCTAAGTGTGCATGGCATGCTATGGCCAGCATCTCGGAGCATGCGAAAAGTGGGACGATGGAGTATCTTGAAGACAAACAAGAATTTTTTTCTTTGTTCTTACACAAAACTTCCACGACTGTTCAGATGAATTACAAAGCTCCCAACGCCAGGATACATTCCTAAACAGGCAGTCCCTGCTTGGTTCTTCGTGTGACTTCAGTTGACTGGAAGAGGTCTCGCACAATTCATGTGGCCAGCCCAGCCATGTGCAAAAGCTATTTACAGAGAGGAGCAAAGGGCAGAAATTTAGGAAGCCTGGAGGAAGTCTTCCCAGAAAATATTTGCAATGTTGTATATACATTGTCGCTTGTCCAGTGACGTGCATGAAAGAAAATGCTGTCGGGGTTGTGACTGTATTTAGTAACTGCATTTTGCAATTAAGTCCCAAGGGACTCAAGAAGATCCTGAACAGACTTTTAAATCTGTACTGAATGTTCATGTTTTGCAGCTTGAACTTTAATTTCCAGTTCTTTTAAGATCAGTCAAATGAAAGAGAGGTCATGTTGCAATACTTTCTCCCTTCTAATTTACTGCTAAATTTACAGTGTGGAAACAAAACTGGTAGAGGAGGGCGAGCTAATTTTGAAAGCAACCAATTGTTTGAGGTGCTATACAAATAAAGATACAAGAAATGACAGTACCTGCTCCTTTTAAAATACAAGAACATCATGATGAATTGCTGATAAATCCACTAACCAGCATGGAGATATGAAGAAAGAAGAGAACTGTTGATTTACAATAAAGAGGAGACAGAATCAGAATTACTGGAGCACTTCACTGTCATTGAGCCCATTTCTTCACATTTCGTTACAGACTTCCATTTTGCAACTGCTTCTGGTACATGGAATGTGATGACTCAGTATTCCCCACACGAAAACGATCCTTGTAGGCCATCATTTATTTAATATTGGAAAAGAAGAAAGGAGGTTGATTCCCTGACATTTTAAAAAGGTCACTGGTGAAAGGACAAGTTCACTTCCTGCGGGAAGGGTGATCTGACCGTGACGGACAACTGGGAGCTGGAACTTTCTGTAAGAGGAGGTCTCAGCCTGGAACTGCCTCTGTAAGGACAGATGGGGAAAGGATGTGGCAGCAAGGACCTGGATGCAGTCCCACTATAGGGACACCATGAAGGGAAGCAGAGAGCAACTCAACACAGAATAAAATTAGTTATAAGCAAAATGAGCAACTTCTGAGCTGGTTAAAAGTGCTAACCCAGGAAAAGGCATCCCCACAGACACAGAGGAAAGAAACAGAAAAGTTTTTAAATGTAATGTTGGCAAAATGTCAAGAACGGGGTGTAAAAGTAAGGAATTTGCGATTCTCTGAGGCATCTTCCCTGGAGGTAGACACAGGAAAGCAATAGTTGAGCACAACTAAAAAATGTATCACCATGGTACTCCCCCACCCGCAAAAATATAAACTACGAGGAACAACCTCAAGAACCCTGTTGCGGCACACTGAATCAGGCTGGGATGGGCATATCACCTGGCATTTCTCCTAGAGAACAAATCTGGGAGTTTATGGATTGAACATATTAAAGGAGAATACGTAAGGGAAGGGTTTGGGGTTTCAGCTCCATGCAGTGCACGCTGTGCCAGGAATACTTCAGCCATGGGGTTGCACAGTTTTGGGCTAAGAGGCAGAGAAAGGCAGACCACAGGAAGCATCCTGCTGCCATAGTTCAAGCAGTCCATTTTGAGTCAGCGACTGCTTCTGGCAGCCCCTGGCTGCCCAGTACAGACAGATCCAAAGAGCTCGTTGCACAATGCCCTCTGACTATATACAGAACCAATTCCAAAACAAGTTTAAGACCCCATGGATCTTACCTAGTTATTTTTGCACAGTCTCTCCATGGCACAGATACACGTGTAGTCTTCCCTTCTTGCCAGCTCTACTAAGATGAAATTTTTGTTTACCCATGTTTCTCAGTGGTTATTGGAATAAACCAAGTTTAAGACACCTTGCTTTCAAAGCTTTGCTGGGTACAGCTTCAGTCACCGATAAGCACAACATTTACCATTATGTGTTCAACAGCTTGATGTCTGAATGGAGACCAGTTATAAATGGCATTCCTCAAGGGTTGGTATTGGGAACGGTGCTGTTTAACATTTTTGTCGGTGACATGGATGATGGCATTGACTGCACCCTCAGCAAGCTTGCCAACAACACCAAGATGTGTGGGGCGGTTGACACGCTGGAGGGAAGGGAGGCCATCCAGAGGGATCTGGACAGGCTGGAGAGGTGGGCCACTGCCAACCTCATGGAGTTCAACAAGGCCAAGTGCAAGGTCCTGCACCTGGGTTGGGGCAATCCCAAATACAAGTACAGGCTGGGTGGAGAGTGGATTGAGAGCAGCCCTGAGGAGAAGGACTTGGGGGTACTGGTGGATGAAAAGCTGAACATGAGCCGGCAGTGTGCGCTGGCAGCCCAGAAAGCCAACCGTATCCTGGGCTGTATCAAGAGCAGCATGGCCAGCAGGTCGAGGGATGATTCTCCCCCTCCACTCTGCTCTCAGGAGACCTCACCTGGTGTACTGCATCCAGCTCTGGGGCCCCCAACATAAGAAGGGTATCGGCTGGTTGGAGTGAGTCCTGAGGATGCCATGAGGATGCTCAGAGGGCTGGAGCACCTCTCCTGTGATGAAAGGCTGCAAGAATTGGGCT
>NW_010228698.1:56954-60045 GCF_000690775.1 Eurypyga helias
GGTTGGAACTGGATGGTTTTTAAGGTCCCTTCCAACCCAAACCATTCTGTGATTCTATGATTGATTCTTTGATGCCGAAGAGACTGGTACATTTCTACACCATACTTTGTTACACTGTAGACTGATAATGCAGTCTGAATGGTTCCATCCTCCCCAGCAGCTCAAGAGTTTTTTTTTAGCAAAATTTAAACATTTTTGCAATTCCACTTCAGAGAATTAGGTCAAAAGAATCTGTGGAATGGTCAAAAATATAAGTACGTAGGGCAAAACAAAGCTAATGCTAGCCACTGGAAAGAAAGATTATCTGTGATAATAAAATATCCTGACGTTTTTGCAGACTTGGTTGGTAAACATATTAACACGTCGCTTTATTTCTGTGTCTTCAGGACTGTAATAATGACTATTTTCTAAACCACAAGTGATCAGTCTCAATTTGCACTGAGCATTCAGAAGCTCCTCACTAGATGGCACCAGCCATTGCTGCTACAGCCAGCCCCCACCACCACAGGTGCAGCATTTCCAGCATATCCTATAACCTTCAGGAAAACCGCTAAGTTCAGGTGGGGTCAAAACGTTTTTGTGCGAGATTGAAGGTAACAAAAGCAGAAGGTTTCCTGGAAAACGTCTGGCAGTGCAATAGGTGGGAAACTGCAAATGAAATGGGATGAAATTCATCACGTAACCAAGCAGCATGGCTTCCTGGAGAGCCCGCGTTTTGGCATTCACCCTTGATTTCATGTAGTAGAAGGACTTGGTCTTCTAAGGGCAATGAGAAAAATGTATTATTTTATTTCTCCAGTGGATTGCTAAATGTACATGTAATTTACTGCATCTTCTCAAATTCATGTTCTGAATCTGTGTTTTACTGTAGGGCTGGCATTAGCTTCTGCCACTGCGTGGGTACCAGCGTTAGAAAGGATGGACTGCTGTGATCCAACCTGAATATTGGGAAGCAAATAGAGCAATTCCTTCTGATGTCTTAAGTTGCCTGATATTCAATCCTTAAACACAGAGCAGCACTGAAAGAGTGAGCAGGCTTAAAAAAAAAAAAGTACATAGATAATGGTTATTTCTATTTTTAATTTGTTTTTTGCTACTTCAGGGAAGGTTATTTAGCTGAGTTTCACATTCCAGCCCATTTTCTCAGAAAAAAAAACCAAAACCCTTTCCTTCTCATTTGTTAAAAAGCTTTATTTATACCATAAAGTAAACAAAAAAATTTATAAAATTCATTTTAAGTTAAAAATAACTAAAAAGCGAAGCCAGTACAGCCCAGTGGCATGGTAACAATTTGCTGCTCTTTCAACTACATTGTCTGGACATGCGACATTTTCTCTCATGACAGCAGTGACCAAGTGACATTAACATTAATTCCAGAACAGTGATTCAGCTTGCAGAAATCTTTTTTCCTTTTTTTTAAGGAAGGAATACACATTAAATCTTCATTAAAAAAGAACTATGAAAGGGTTCTCTTTACCAGAAGCCACAGCCCTTTTCTGTAGTCAGTACATGAAGTAATTTTGTACTGTTTTCTGTTCCCACGGTTTGATCTGATTTGTGATCTTCCAGAAAGTTGCTATGTCACCCAAGAAGATAATACATGTGGAAAAGAAAATATACGCTGGAATGTAGGTCAAGCACTCAAAAGAACCAGTTAAAAGTTTCTTCATGTCAAAAATTACATAGGAGTATACGTCAGAAATGCCTTTTGTGCTCTGCAGAGCTGCTGTAGAAAGAACAATAATGGGACCATGGCACTGGTCTCATTAAAAAGAGATAAACATCAGAAAAGGCAAGTCTAGACAAAACCTCACAAGGATTTCCATGCTAAGTCTTCAAAAGGTTATTGCGTAGAGGAAAGGAGCAGAGGAAGGAGGAGAAGATGTGGGAAGGAAGCGGTGGGCAGAGGGGAAGGGTGGTTTTGTTTGCAGACTCAGTAAGGGGATAGCTCTGAAAGTCCAAAGCAGCATCCCTGCTGAAGTATGGCTGCACAGACAAATTGGGAAATTTGGGATCAGAATAAAGACATATATCTTAGCAAATATACCTACCTAGTGAGCATGCTGTACTGAATTGTGCGATAGGGCTTGTAATGACTTGAAAGGCACCAACTTTAAGGACTGTATTTACTGAACAGATGTAGACATTTATCTACATGCCGTGTAGTCATCTAAAGCTCCTGTCAGGTGAGGGTGACATCTTATGGCATGATATATCCTAACGCAGATATTCAAACTAGGTCAAACAAATGCACCCTGAATGTGCCCACTTTTCCTGGCTGTCTATAAAAAGGGGCTTAGGTCTCTAGCTCAAACGTTGACCTCCACAATACTGCTTTTTAAACTGTGCAAGAAGGCAATACCCCACGAGTCCTGGAATTGTGCATTTAGCAGCTAGGATTAAGACTCAAATAAACTTCAGCAAGAAAATCATGCTGTTTATAAATGCAATAAATTTACTGAACTTGGCAGGCAATATACTGCAGAACTCTCGCTACTGGTGGTGCAACATGGTAGGATTTTCTGGGAAGTTAGAAATGTTTCAGCACAAAAAAAGTGATCAGATGATAATGTGTGCTCAAAAGCATATCCATGTATTCCAAGAATATAATTTAGTCCTTATCTTACTTTTTTGGCTAGTCAGGTACATGTTATGACTGGTTAAGGGATCAGGAGCACCAGTAGTGCTCTCCTCTATCCTTCCAGCTGCAGGAAATGATGAGGGAGGAAACAGGAAATGCCAGCGGATCAATACCTCGCTCTGAGCCTGGTGTCACCAGCAGGATTTTGGGTTTTTTGATTATGGGTTGGTTATCATGACAGCAGGCCTGCTGGCGACAGATGGGCTACACCTATCTCAAGTGGGGAAAAGGATCTTTGCTCAGGAGTTAGCAGGGCTCATGGGAAGAGCTTTACACTAGATTTGAAGGGGGAAAGGGATAAAACCAAGCTCACTAGAGATAAGCCTGGGGGTGGCACACCAGTGTTTGAGGGACGGTGTGCTAGCAAGGTCCTTTGGTTCTTCAGCCTCCCATCTCAGTGGAGGTAGGAGATGGAGATCCTTGCAGCAGCAAAAACGCAGGAGTTATTAG
>NW_010228698.1:60142-60930 GCF_000690775.1 Eurypyga helias
AACAGGACGAGCTGGATGCCACTGTGCAGCAGGAAAACTGTGATGTAGTTGCCATCATGGAAACATGGTGGGATGACTGGCACAACTGGAGTGCTACAATGGATGGCTATAAACTCTTCAGAAGGGACAGACAAGGAAGGAGGGGCAGGGGGGTAGCCCTGTGTGGAGAGCCCTGTGAAGAGGAAAGACTTGTCACATCAGGAGAGATGCTGGAGCTGAGCAAGGCAGCCAGATCTGCTCCCGGTGTAACAACCAGGTGATGGCAGTAGGCGTCTCCCTTCTGAGAGGTACAAAGGGACCCATTTGCTGACCTGACACACTCTAGAGAGGTGTGCTGCTTACTGTGGGCTCGTATCAGGGACGTCACTAAGAGAGTACCAAGACTCATACAGTCCACTATTAGCCGCTGCTGTTGTTTCACGTGGGCACCAGTGGTACAGCCAGGGGCAGTCTGAGGAGTATCAAGAAGGAGTACAGAGCCCTGGGAGCAGTGGTAAGGGACACTGGAGTGCAGGTAGTTTTTTCACCAGTCCTTCAGGTCAAAGGGAAGGGGTTTGAAAGGGCCACCTGAATCTGATGAATCAATAAATGGTCACAGGGCTGGTGCCACAGCCAGGGGTTTGTCTACTTAGACCATGGGAGTTGCTTTGAGAAACCTGGTCTACTGATGTGATGGGGTAATGGGTTTAAATTGAAAGCAGGTAGATTTACATTAGATATCAGGAAGAAATTCTTCCCAGAGAGGGTGGTGAGGCACTGGAACAGGTTGCCCAGAGAAGCTCTGGATG
>NW_010228698.1:61258-62146 GCF_000690775.1 Eurypyga helias
TCGGGGTACCCATCCCCCTGTGATGGTAGACAGTTGATGGGGAGCAGAATGAAGCCCTCACAATCCAAGAAGAAATGGTTAGCGACCTACTATACCACCCAGACACACACAAGTTTATGGGGCTGGATGAGATGCACCCAAGACTACTGAGGGAGCTGATGCAAGTGCTCACCAAGCCACTTCCTGTCATCTATCAGCAGTCCTGCCTAACTGGGGAGGTCCCAGTTGACTGGAGGTTACCCAGTGTGCTGCCCAGACTGGAGGTTACCCAGTGTGATGCCCAACTACAAGAAGGGCAGGAAGGAGGATCTGGAGAACTACAGGCCTGTCAGTCTGACTTCAGTGTTGAGGAAAGTTATAGACCATATCATCTTGACATGTATACAACAGCCAGGCGATCAGGCCCAGTCAGCATGGGTTTATGAAAGGCAGGTCCTGCTTGACCAACCTGATCTCCTTCTGTGACAAGGTGACCTGCTCCGTGGATGAGCGAAAGGCTGTGGATGTTGCCTACCTAGACTTTGACACCATTTCTCACCACATTCTCCTGGAGAAACTGGCTGTTCATGGCCTGGATGGGCGCACTCTTTGCTGCCTAAAAAAATGGCTGGCTGGCTGGGCCCAAAGAGTTGTGGTGAATGGAGTTAAATCCAGTTGGTGACCAGTCACCAGTGGTGTTCCCAGGGTTCTGTACTGGGCCGAGTTCTGTTCAATATCTTTATCAACAACCTGGATGAGGAGATCAAGTGCACCCTCAGTAAGTTTGCAAATGACACCAAGCTGGGCAGGAGTGTTGATCTGCCTGAGGGTAGGAAGGCTCTTCAGAGGGATCCCGACAGGCTGGATCGATGGACTGAAGCCAGTGGTATGAGGTTCAACAAGGCCAAG
>NW_010228699.1:0-432 GCF_000690775.1 Eurypyga helias
TCCCAAGCACAAGTACAGGTTGGGTACAGAGTAGATAGAGAGCAGCTCTGAGGAGAAGGACTTGGGGGTACTGGTGGATGAAAACGTGGACATGAGCCGGCAGTGTGCGCTGGCAGCCCAGAAAGCCAACTGTATCCAGGGCTGTATCCAGAGAAGTGTGGTCAGCAGGTCAAGGGAGGGGACTACTGTGCTCTCGCGAAACCCCATCTGGAGTTCTACATTCAGCTCTAGGGCCCTCAACATCAGAAGGACACAGACCTGTTGGAGCAAGTTCAGAGGAGACCATGAAGATGTTCTGAGGGCTGGAACACCTCTGCTATGGGGACAAGCTGAGAGTTGTGACTGTTCAGCCTGGAGAAGAGAAGGCTCCGGGGACACCTTATAGCAGCCTTCCAGTAGCTGAAGGGGTTGGCAAGAAAGCCTGAGGGGGAC
>NW_010228699.1:561-9268 GCF_000690775.1 Eurypyga helias
GGATGCCCCATCCCTGGAAGTGTTCAAGGCCAGGCTGGACGAGGCTTGGAGCAACCTGGTCTAGTGGAACGTGTCCCTGCCCATGGCAGGGGAGTTGGAACTAGATGGTCTTTAAGGTCCCTTCCAACCCAAACCATTCTATGATTCTATGATATAGAGGCCAAAAGTACATTTAAATTAAATCACATCCAGGCAGTTTTAATGAAATAGTCATCTGTTCATATCTCTACATCCACAGTTTTAAGCCATAACTGTGAAGCTATTCTTCAGTGTAACTTGGTGCACTTTCCTATCATATTACTTAATCAATAAAATATCACACACTACCAAATGGATTAAAGGGTATGGAAAAGTTTGAGATATTCATCTATTGCTCAACTTTTGATAAACCAAGTCAGTCATTGCATTCATTCTGGTCCTGCATAATCTACCTGTTATTTTCTAATACAACTGCATTGTAATTTTGATACCCTATATTTAGAATTTATATTCAGGAGAAATTGATAGGTATATATAATAAAAAGAATTAAGAAAAATCTTCTGTTTAGAATAGATGAGAAGTAGATAAAGAGAGAAACTTTAATTCACTTCAGCTCCAAGTGAGAAGACTGTATTTGCCTTTGTTTACCTTCAGCTATATCTCTGGGGTAGAACTGAACCTATTATAAATTAGCTCAGGCAATCTGAAATCAGTGAAAACAAGCAGATTTGTCCAAGGAGAGCTATCTATCTTTTATATTCACAAGGTTTTGTAGAAGTCTCATATGCTAGTGACATTTAATTTGTCTTGGTATCTTGGAGCAAAAGGGCAGAGGTAGATGGCATGGTTTAACCCCAGCTGGCAACTGAGCCCCACGCAGCCTCTCACTCACTCACTCACTCTCCACACAGTGAAATGGGGGAGACAATTGAAAGCATAAAAGTGAGAAAATTTATGAATTGAGATAAAGGCACTTTAATAAGTAAAGCAAAAGTCATGCACGCAAGCAAAACGAAAAAAGGAATTGATTCTCCACTTGCAAATATCAGGTAGGTGTTCAGCCATCTGCAGGAAAGCAGGGCTCCATCACACCTAACAGTTACCTGGGAAGGCAAACGCCACCACTGTGAACATCCCCTCCTTTCTTCTTCTTCTCCCAGCTTTATGCTGTTGATCATGACACCATATAATATGTGACATCCCGTTGGTCACTTGGGGTCAGCTGCCCCAATTGTGTCCCCTCCCAGCTTCTTGAGCACCCCCAGCCTACTCACTGGTGGGGTAGGGTGAGAGGCAGAAGAGGCCTTGACACTGTGTAAGCACTGCTCAGCAGTAACAAAAACATCCCTGTGTTATCAACACTGTTTTCAGTAAAAATCCCAAACACAGCCCCATACTGACTACTGTGAAGAAAATTAACTTTATCCCAGTCGAAATCAGTACAGTAGACAAAAGTAACCTTTAGATCACTGAATGCAGTGTTGTATTTACTGTATTCTTCCCTGTTCTTAAATTTTAGAAACAATCTTCATTTGCCACACTGACCAGCACAAGCTTCTTCAAATGGACATATCTGAAAGAGAGAAACGAAAAAAAAATCAAAGTTTTGTGAGCAGTTAGTTGTGATGCTGTTGCTACTGGACCAGCCACTGAAATATATGTGGTCTTTGCATTAGGTAAGTAGGTTATGAATTATGAAATGAAGTATGGGGACCTATTTTAGATGTTTTCATTCAGATTTAGATAACTGAAATTCAGTAAGAAATTTGAAATTAAAAATAAACATATTTCCTACAATAATGTCCAGATGAAATGATACAACCTTTCTACAAAAAAGCTGATTTTGAGGTACAGCTTAGAGTTGCTATTGAAAGCTTTTGGAAGATAAAAGGTCTTGTAAAAAGAAAAGATCACTTAGCTCTAAACATAAGATATCACTTTAAAAAAAGAAATATTATCTGATGACTTACTATTTATTCCTCAGAAACTCCACTGAGTATTTTGAGAGGGTACTGCTGAGGAATGTGGAGTGTAGAGAGGGGGTAAAATAGATCCATAATAGTTTCATACTCACACTGCACTGAAGTCTAGTCTCTGAATCATTACATAAAGCAAACAACATTATGCAGTTTTCCAAATCTGTTTCCTTGTCTTTTACTCCAAATGCTTCAAAATCATTCTATTATGGGTCAAATGGGGAACCAGTTTAAATCACTTCTATGTACAACCTAGCTTGTATTCTACATGTCTTGCATGACCAGGATGCAGTGGAGCTTGTTAAGCCCTGTTTCAGGGGTAGATAAATTGGTAAGAGCGAAAACAAATACACTTCTTCCTTGACACATATCAGAAAGGGTTATGACAGAAAGGCCAATGTTATTTTATATACATTGAACTGATATTTGTTCTTCAGCAATCTTCTTATTTCTCAGATAATTTGTAATGTTCTTGGAATACCTGCAATTTGTGAGGCATTCATCACACTTTTCCCCTCTTGGCCTGTTTGAAAGGCAGTGAACAGTGCATTAGCTACATTTTTGAGTCCTCGGCATAACCCAAAGTTTTCAGAATATATTTAGTTACTTTATTAGAGATTAGTGTTGTCTAGTTAATAGCAGATGCTCAAAACTATCATTGGATTTTAAATATAGCTATCATTGGATTTTAAATATAACTATCATAACATCATTGTTTTCTTACTTGGGTTTACGGTTGTTGTTGCTTGTTTTCTTTAAGCACAGAATTCTGAGAAGCTTTAGATCAGTCTTTGAAAGTGAAATCAGAGATGGATTTTTTTTCCAAGTCTGCATAACAATTCACTTTAATGAAGGATTTATTTTTTCAAGCTCTGGACACAGTGTATTCTCCACCACACTGAACCTAAAGCAATATTTTGTCTACTGCTAAAGGTAGGCAAAAGCTTGGGAAGAATCATGCTTATGCTGAAGCTGTGGGATGACACCCTTTGGTCTGCATTGCACAATAGGTCAGAATAATTTTTTGTTATCAGAATCTTCTGCAAACGTGTTAACTCCTTCATCCCAACTTCAATATTCATCCACTCATAAGCCTTGGTGGTTTTGCTGTTCTACACAGAAAAAGCCCTTTCAGCCTTCACTGCAATGGAAGTCACTGAACTGGGGGAAAAAAAAAAAAAAAGCAACAGGTAAATGTCATAATATTTGGTTGTGTTTTAATAAAATCCCACTGGTGCACTGGAGCTATTGCATCAAATATGATTTATGTACACTCATGACTCAGTTGGAAACATTAATATTTCAGTACCAAAGAAAACAAGTATTGACATCACAATCAATGAACGTGGTAATACCAAACAGAAAGTACCTGGCCTAGGCAAAAGTCTGACAATCAGTAGGAATCAGGAGATCCTTCCAATCAACAGACTTTCCAATCTATTAAAAATAGACACAGGAAGAAAGGACACATTAAGAAATCCTTCCAAATTTAGATCTTTTTTATATCACAGCTTAGCTGCCTGTCACATTAAGGAACTAATTCCCCACACAGTCGTTGTATTCATACTAATTTATAAGTTTATCCCTTCACTAAAGTTCCAGTTTGACAGGATATTTCGGCATCCCTGTATTGAAACCACTTAAGTTTCTGCCTAATCTTAAGCATATGCCAAAGTCATGTTAAAAGCTAGGAAGATTTAGATGTGAACATAAGTCATTGTTACACTGATATAGACTTAATGGACCACAAGACTTCTCTGAAGTGGATTAAGTCGATAGAAAGACCTCTGTTGATTGAAATGCTTTGTAGGTCAGGGTCTAGACATATCATGCTTTTTCCTCCCTCACTTTTTATAGACACTGCAGTACTACTTAATTTTGCCAAATCTGTTTTACGTGCTTCCTTCTTGAATGGGTATTTTAGTTCAGAATAACTAACCAGATGCTCTTTTTGCCAGGAAACTACTACAAGTCTTCAAGTACCACAAGACAGGGCAGAAAATGTTAAATTAAGAAAAAAAAAAAAAAAAGAAAAAAATTAAAAAAAGAAATACATTAGCAGTTTAAGCAGAAGTTCCTTCCTAGCAGTCTCCAGAAATTGCTTCTTCAGCTACTGACAGAAGCATTTTCAATTTGAATATTTTCATTCCCTCCCTCTATTTAAACCAATCTGATTAACATTATTAAAGAGTTATAGAATTATTTAATGTTTTAAGATCGGTACTTACTGGACACTTACCTATATACTTAACTATGTACTAACCTATGACGTGTCTTTGTGTTAAAAAGTGTTTTTATAAAAGCTGAGAACATTTAAAAGTAACCTATATTTTAATAATAAAATAAATGCAAGACAAACTTCTTTTTACTGATTATATTGTATTTTCATTTAGTAATATTTTACCCCCATTCCATCAGAAAAAATGAAGCCAAGAGTAATTCCACAAAAAAAGGAAAGGTCTGAATCAAAAAGCCTTAAAATTGCTTGACCATTTTCCCTACTGAATGGGTTTTAGGTGAAGTTCTCAGTGCTGAATGTGCAATTGAATTTTGGACTGCAGAGGAGAGATTTGTATCCACAGACAGATTGAAAAAGAAGGTTTGGCATGAGTTTCTAATTAGTTCTCCTTGGGCCAAATTTGTTCTCACTTGCACTGGTCATCAATTTTGCTATTCTCAATTTATTCTGAGGAAAGTGAAAGAGGATAACTGCTCTCCTAATTCTGCCCTCATTTTCATACTTTATTGACAAATAACCTGCAACAATCTAGGTCTTATTGAGCTTCCCCCGCCTGTGATTTCCTGAGTTTTATTAGTAGCACTTTTTTTGAGGAGTAGATTTGATTTCTTTCAGCATAAGCCTACGACTCTCAAATGCTAAGAGGGAAGGAAATCCACACTGAAGCACTTGTTAGCTGGTCCTCTATGATGCTGAGTTCCCATGGCAATTTGAGAACATATTTTCATTTTAGCCTTGCAGCTCTTCATCTCCTTGGGGTTCAGAAAATATAGTAGGCTTCTACTAGAGCTCTGCAACACTGAAACTTGCAGTGTGATTTAAGAACGGTTTTCATTTTAGGCCTGCAGACTTAAGACTCCCAGGAATTGGAAAATATGGCAGACTTAGCTGTATGGCTGTAGCTCCAATTCCCAGGGTTATTTCTGGTTTGTTTGTTGTTTGTTTTATAGAAGCTTTTCATTTCTATTCTTCTTACAGTTAAAAAAAAAAAAACCCAAACACAAATATCCAGTAAATGCTTGCATACTCATAATTCTCCCAGTGATGGAATCAGAGCTTTTCTTCTAATTCCAGGGTCTGGAGATTTGCAGAGCATCAGAACAGGAAAGCAAAATGTATTTTTGGAAAACTAATGTACTAAATGGATCATGATACCCACAGACAAAGGAAATTCAAAAAATGCTACAAGCGACAAACTTTATGTGGCTGCAAGTGGAAAGGAAACTGAAGTCCAAGTTAAACAGTTGGACAAGTTAAAGAATTAGCTAAGGTAAGGAGAGTGGGTCTTAGGATTTTATAGTTGGGATCTGATGTGCTCTTAGTCAGTAGAGTGAACAGCATTATGCTTCTGATGGCAGCGAGCAAAACATTTGTAGCTTCAGTTCAGTGGAAACCCAAGAATATGGTTGAGACTATCAACAAATAATGCACAGAAGGAAAATAATTGCACAAAACTGAGGAGGAATACTCAGCCTAGAAAGAAAAATGGCCCTTCATCCTCCTCCTCTCTGGACTGAACTCCCTTAGGTTTCCCTCACATGCTCTTATCCCCTGACCACCTTTCTTGACAACCCTCTGGATTCCCTCCAGTGTGCCAGTGTCTTGTACTGCTGAGTCCCAACCCAGACATTATACTTCCCATGTGTGCGTACAAGGGCCAAATAGAAGAAATAACCATCTCCCTCAGCCTGCCGGCTGTGATGCTACTAATGCAGCCTGGTATGTGCTTAGCCCTTATTGCTGCTGAGGGACACTGCTGGCTTATGTTCAACTTGTTCAGCACGAGGACCTCCAGGTCTCTTTCTGCAAAGCTGCTTTCTAGTCAGCCAGCCACCAGACTGCTTCTGCATGGGTTTATTCCACATGAGATATGGAACTTCACTGGTTTTTGGCCAAAATTAATTCGTTTTGTGGCACACCATTTCTCCAGAACATTGATATCCCTCTAAAAGCAGCCATTGCTCTCCAGCAAATTGATCATTCCCCTCAGTCTGAATTTCGTTTTGGCATGCTTATCTTAAACTCCAAGTCATTACTTAGAGGAAAAAGCATCAAAGCAATACTGACCCCGGGGAAATGTCACATCTGGCTGCCCACCAGTAGGATTTCAAACCACTGGCCATGACATTTGGAGCCTGGCAGTCCATTCATTTTGCTAAACACTTTGTAGTCAACACACCTAGTGCATTGACTAGATTTGACCATCTGAATACAATAAGAGTATGGCAAACCAGGCTGAAAGCCTTGTGAAAATCATGGTAGATGACATCGACTGGTCTCCCATTACCTGCAGAGTCAGCTGTCTCTCTGTAGAAGGAATAACTTGCCTTTGGTCAGTCCATGCTGTGTTCACAGTCGCTTTGCTGCCCTTCACATTCCTGGATGCAGCTTTCAGAAGGATTTTCTCCACAACTTTCCCAGGGACTAAAGTGAGACTTAAAGTTTTCCAGATTCTTCTTTTTGTCCTTCTTCAGGAATGGCATTATTTTTGCTCATTTCCATTTGTCACAAATCTTCCCTGACTGTTTTGACCATTTAAAGTTGATAAACAGTAGCCTTGCAACAACATTGGTCAGTTCCCTCAGCACTCTTGGTTGCACCTGATCTGGTCCAATTAACTAGTTAATTTGAAGTCCTGAACTTGTATGCACAGACTAATAACAGATTGATGTTTTCCCCAGTAGACCCACATTTATAAATTTACCATATAACCTTAGCCTTCACCACATTATTCTTTTTAAGCTATATCTATTCCATCCTGTTAACAAGTTCAAATTTCTGTTCTTCTAGCTGTTTGCCTTTCTTCAAAACTGCTGTTACCTGACCTCTTCTGTAGAGGTAGGATTAATTTCCAGGCTTCAGAAATGTGCAAATCATCTTAAAAATTGATTGGAAAAATCTGTATCTCCTCTTCTACATGAGAGAGAAGCTGCATACTTGCAAATTCGATAAACCACAACTAAAGCTCTTTCTTCTCCCCAGTCATATGGCCATGTCCTTTCTTGTCCTCTGAGGCCCACAATCATCTCCTCTCAGTCCACTAAGCCATTAAACTCCATAATTAGTGGAGCTCTGATTCTTTCCTTCCTTTATGTTTTTTTTAAGTGTTAATGCCACACCACAAGTACACTTGCATTAGAGCTAAGTTTATTCACTGAACTGAAAAATCAATGTGTTCACATCTAATTGACAAGCTTAATTCGAGCAATTGCATATATCTAGTAAGACCACTTTTCATACAGTGCTTTCCACACCTGAATCTCAGATTACTCCCAGAAGAAATCAGTATCATTATCTTTAGCTTTCAGACAGTTAACAAGAGCCACAAATGCTTACTGAGGTATGCCAGCAGGCCAAAGCAGAGCAAGGATGACAGCACAGCTTGACTAAATCATCAACCCAATGCTGTTTTCCTAGGCTGCCTTAAAGCATTCCTCCTTGTAACCTCACCAAGGCACATAAAAAATTTCAGCTTTGAATTTTCAGCCTGGTCACCGTGAAACACATGGACTTCCATCCCTCTATATCCATCCTCAAAACTGCAATTTGAAAGTTTTCTTTGGCAGAGAAACTCTCTTTATACTATTTGTAAAGCATCTAGGTTATCACTGGGCATTATACAATAATCTAGATGGGATAGAAATAACACATCAACTTCCTTGAAAGGATTTCTTCCATTATCAGTGCCAATAAGTATCAGGAAAAAACCAACCAACCAACCAAACAAACAAAAAAGAGGAATATAAACCAATAAATATGTGTTGCTATTTTAACCACATTAACAAAAAAAAAAAAAAAAAAACACAAAAGAAAAAATCAATTACTTCTATGACTGAAGGAAGGTTTCCCTTTCTACCAGCACAAGGAACATGCAAGACAAATTAACTTTAATTTACACTACCTTGCACACTACACTGCAGATAAATGTTCTGCGATTTCCACTGAGCTTATTCTGCACTCGACTGTCTGCTGTGGAGGCAAGTAACCAACACACCAAGAACTTTCCATCACTCTGGAGCAGTGGCTCCATAACATCCACACCTTTCCTGGGCTCAGCTGGTCACATACTAGCAGCTGTGACACACAGACCTGGTCAAGACAACACTACATGAAAGAGCTAGAGACCGCGTGACATGGCAACTGTTGTGTGCTGTTGGCAAACCCCAGGAGCAAAAATGGATTGAAATCACCCATTGGAAAAGGTAGAAAAAGAAGCAAAATGCACTGAAAAATAAAGTTTTATGTTACATTGTTATTACTATTGCAGGAGAATTAATAATTATAGAACTTGAAGAGGGAAAGATAGAGTTTCTCCCATGCTGCTTTCTCACAAGCTTATATGGTAATATAGATTTTCATTTTGCATAGTTCCTTTTGCAGGTCCTTTACTTGCTGTCGTACAAACCTGCTCAAGACCACTGAATCTTTTTGTAAATCTTAGACAATTATCATGCTTTTTCTTATTTGAATAATTTCTAAGAAAAAACGTAGAATCATAGAATGGTTTGGGTT
>NW_010228699.1:9320-13387 GCF_000690775.1 Eurypyga helias
CCCCAGTATCCCCCAAGCCTCACCCAGCCTGACCTTGAACACTTCCAGGGACGGGGTATCCACAGCTTCCCTGAGCAACTTGTTCCAGTGCCTCACCACCCTCCCTGGGAAGAATTTCTTCCTGATATCCAATCTAAACACTCCCCACTTTCAATTTAAACCCATTACCCCTTGTCCTGTTACTACCTGCCCTTATAAAAAGTCCCTCCAGCTTCCTTGTAGGCCCCTTCAGGTACTGGAAGGCTGCAAATAATTAAATATTTTCAAACTAAGTAGAATAGAAAGGATAAGTTGAAAAAACCAAAACAAAACCCAAACCAAACAAAAAAACCCAACAACAAAACAAACAAACAAACAAACAAAAAATTCACTCTTAGGTACAAAAACAAGCAACCTTTCTCAGTGGAAGCAAATCTGTTCATCCTTACTGCAAATTGTGACCCCCCTGAAGATATGGAGAACGTTATGAGATTGAGGATTTTTTCCACTTTGTTTAGTGGCTCATAATTAGTAATAGGATAGCTATTAAAATACAACCTACAAATTACAGATTTTAAAGGCCACTTACTGGCTGACCAGCCTGTCTGTTTATTTGAATTTTCATTCCTACTCATCCTACAATCCCAGAGCACATGAATTATTTTTGGAATATTTTATTGTGGAAGGTAATGAGACTATAAATCTGCAAGATGTTTCCTAAAGTTCTTGGACAAAAAGGACTCAAGAAACTGTCACTCTGTGCCGCAGAAAAAGGCCAAACCTTTGTCTTTTGGATTATATATCTGATTATTCAATAGCTATTTATGAACCTGATCCTACTGATTATAAATTCGCAAAGTTTATTTAAATTTTTAATGAGAAGTCTTAATAAGAAATTATGTCTCATTCTTACTTAATTTATATACAACTTACAAATTCTTTCTTCCCACTGAATACTATTAATGTTTCTTTCAAATAAAAAAGTACTTGACTGGACCATTAGATTTTTATTTACACTAAGGTAAAATTGGTGGAATTTCTATGCTAAAATCAACATTTCTGAAGAAAAGGATACAGTCCACTTTTCACCCTTCTAACTTTTGTATTTCTAGGAGTTTTATTTGCTCCGCTGAAAGTGCAGCTGATTTAGGAAGAGATGCTTTTGCAGGAGTTCAGAAGTCAGACCCCTCTAATTTAATGTGTCAAGCTTTTCTTCCTGAGCGTCTGGGCTCTGTACTTTATTGGAGATCTTGTACACAATGAAGACATAACTGTTAACAGAAAGAAAAATATAGAAAGAGATAAGTTTATTATCAAATTAGGTGATAGAACATAGACCTATACTGTAGGAAAACAGTGCTGCAAGGGCACATAACTTCTGGGTTAGAAAGTTATCTGTTTCTTGCCAAATTAATGCTTAGTTCCATCGTCAAGGTTTATATAAGCATTAATGGTTCAATGTCTGTATAAACTTTCTCTATTCATTCCTGCATTCATTCCTCTCAGGACCCTAAGAAGGCTGTGTTCCAGTGATGGCAGTCCCAGAATAGTGCTGTAGTTTTTCAGTTCAGGCTATTTCTAGTTGGGGTGATTTTTTCACACTTCTCAAAGGTATCCCAGAAGTCACCAGCCCTCAGGGACACAACTCATTTAAGAAACTGAGTCAGATTTCAACGTAAGCTGCTGTCACACACATGAAGGATTTTCTTAATTTCACCTTCTAAAACATTTCAGTTCAAGTTCAGACTGGGGCACAGGGGATGAAAGATTCTTATTTTTTTGTTCTGACCTCATGTGCCCTCCCCGACTCTGGTGATACAACCAGGCTTCCTGCAAGGTCTTGGTTTCATTTCACTGGAGAAGTCAAGGACTGAAAACAAAGTCCAGACTTCACACCTTTGGTCATCCCTTCCAGATCTGCAATGTGACCAATGACTAGAAAGATAAAGAACTTCTATCTCCTTTGTTTGTACCTCTCTGTGGTTAAAGAAATAATCTTGTTTTCCTGGAATAGAGTATGAAATTACCTTCAGAGTACTGTAGGACAAACTGATGGATACCATCTTCCTAACAACACTTTTATTCTCACAGTCTATGTGCACCTATAGTACTCTGAAAGTAAAATATTTGCTATTAAAGTAGAACATAAATATATAACACAGAGCAGGTAAGGAATAATCTGATTTGTGGGGGCTAATTGGCTACATATCCTTCATGGAAACTAACAGCCAGTGATAAAAGTGAGTTGGGAAGAGAGGAGGGGAAGAACCTTCCAACCTCAGTAGTCTTCAAATAAAGAAAAAAAAAAAAAACCAAACCCAACCTTATGAATGTTTCAAAGATGTAAAAACTGTCATTTACTATTCTAGTCATCAGTCAGATGGAACATTATCACTGAAAATTTTTTCCAATTTTTTTTCTCTGCACATTTAACATTGTCTTCACAAGTCATTAGATTCTAAATCTGTTAAACTGAGTTGTTTAAAACTAAATAAAATACCTCTGAGTTATCTCACAGATTTTATCAGCACTAGAAGTGACATTCAAATACCTCTTCAGGTCCTGTGATCAGCCACACTCGAACGTGATCCCATGTAAGTACTTTTTCATTTTTGAAAAGAGATATGAAACATTTGAGTCAATATACTTCAAAAATGCCCACAGGTATCCAGCAAACATTTTTAACAAAACAAAGCCTGATGTTTTATTTCCTTACAGTCTCAGCAGTTCATGATTCAGTTAACTCACTCTGAGGAATAAAGAGGTCAAAGGCACCCCCTGACTGCAGGCTGTTTACTGGCTATGGCAAAGCATGCAAATGGAAATGGCAACATCTGAGTGGTTGGTTGATAGACCTTTGTGTGTGCTGGTCACCAGTGAGACACAGATGAACAAGAAGAAATAAACTGTTCCTGATAGAATGGCAGAGCTAACTGGACACCTTTTCTGCATCTCTTCCATGCTACAGGACTTCCCAGAATGTACTGTAAGGTACAGCTCATAATGTAGTACAGAATGTACTGTAAGGTACAGCTCAGAAGTACACACACAGATGAAGAAGAGTTGCAAGACAAAAGCAAGTGTCAGGTGTTAGATAGCCTTAGTTTCAGGTATGTGAGTAATTCCTAACAAAACCCTCTAAAAGTATTCTGAAAATTAACCTTTAATGCAAAAAAAAACCACCACCTTAACACTGATCAAAAATCATAAGGGATGCAATAAGCAGAGAAAGAGCATTCCAGGAAGGCCTATGACTGTACAAAAAGGTGACCTTCTTCTCAGATGCATATTTCTGTGGAGTGAAGCATCCCTGCAATCCATTACTACTTCTTTATGTGTTTAATCCCTTGTTTTTATCTTCCTTTACAGATTTCATATGGACCCTGTCATATACATAGGCAGATCGAACTCCCTCGTAAACTGCCAGCATCTCTTTTTCGGTTGGAGCGTAACAGGCTTCAGATCCTCTGCATACCCAGCTCCAAAATCCTAGGGGTTGACCTCGGGTCTCCCCGGGATCTTTCTGCCAGAGACTCCAGTTTGGTCTATTCCCCCCAGTATGGTGTAGAGCACATTCTTTACCTCTGGCCCTGTCCGGACTGGTCCAAGGGCTACTGCATGCACGATCTCCTGCTTGATCTGTTCAAAGGTTTGTCGCTGCTCAGGGCCCCATCTGAAATCATTTTTCTTACGAGTCACTGCATAGAGAGGGCTGACGATTTGGCTGTAATTTGGAATATGCGTCCACCAGAAACCCACGACACCCAGGAAAGCTTGTGTTTCCTTTTTGCTCATTGGTGGAGACATAGCGGTGATTTTTTGATCATGTTCGTCGGGATCTGACGACGTCCATCTTGCCATTTTACTCCTAGAAACAGGATATCTTGTGCAGATCCCTTAACCTTACTCTACTTTATGGCAAAACCGCCTTTCAGAAGAATTTGGATTATATTCTTCCCTTTCTCAAAAACTTCATCAGCAGTGTCACCCCATATGATGATGTCATCAGTGTATTACAGATGTTCTGGAGCTGCACCCTGTTCCATTGCAGTCTGGATTAGTTCACGGCAGATGGTAGGACTGTGCTT
>NW_010228700.1:0-3177 GCF_000690775.1 Eurypyga helias
AGAGCCTGAGAGTGATCGCAGTGGAGTCTGAGCAGACCCTATCAGCAGCAGCACGACTGGGAAAACTAATAGGCCCACCAACTCGCTCACAAACGAGTTAGCAGAGCAGCTAATGACGGTGTTAGCAAAGGAGTTAAGGAGCCAGCAAAAGAGTTATGGCCCCCAGTCCCTGGTCAGGGACTGTAGGGAATGAAATCTCCCTTCGGTCAGTTTGGGTCAGCTGTCTGAACTGTGTGTGCCCCCACACTGCCTGCAGTGAGAAAGTTGGGAACACGACGAGTGTCAGAAGCTGGGAAAGACCTTGAATTTTGTACAAGCACTCCAGAGGACCAGCTAGAAAGGCAGCCTGTTAGTACTTTCCTCAGGGTAAATCCAGAGATGTAGCTTCATACCAGCGACTGTGAAGAGAGTTAACTCTATTTCGGACTAAAAACCAACGGGGTTAACAGGGCCAGTAGCTTGAAATTAGAGGGTAGGGAAGCCAAGTAACTGGGGTGCCTTTCTAGGCAAGTGGGCCATTGACAAAGGCATTGGGAAAGGGGCCTCAGCCTCTGGAGGCAAATCTTGCCACACATGAAGGAAAGGTGTCTCTGCGAGGAAGATGCTACATATTTCCCAAAGAAGTGGATCATTGTGAAGAGACAGTATCTAGTACGAAGTGGAATTAGCTGTGCTGGAGGTGATTTATGGTCACCTGGATAATGAGCAGTTATCCAAAGATACAGATGAAGTCCAGTGCACACAATCCATGTGGGTGAAGTTTGTACTGTCATCAGGTGCCAACTCATCGACAGTACTGACCTGAAAAGATGGAAAGGGTCCAATGGTGGATGAATTGGCAGACCAACACTGGGAATACAAAGAAAGTTTCTCTTCCTCTCTCATCCTAGCTGTGGAGAAACTGTCCTGGAACGTCCAGCAACTCCATGAGGATAGGTCCTACTCACCTGTATGGACCAGTACCTCATCTAATAGGAGTAAGCATTCCTCTGCTCAAGAGAGAGGATATAGCAGGTGCATACCACAGAGCATCCTATGGTTTTACGTGCATGATCATGGGTAGGACAGGAGAAAGTGGGAAGGAAAATCCAGCTCGACCGTAGAGGCACAGGTATGTGAGTTGCAAGGAAAAACAATCACTCGGGACATTCTTCCACAAAAACTACAGTTCCAGTTTTCACTGAGCAATGTCCCAGACAGAACAGAAGAGCTGATGTTGCTCCTGGTTTTAATGTGGGAACTCCTGGTCACAAGAAGTGAGTAAGGAATATTATGACCAGGACTAGAGGGGTCCTGCCTCCAGCTAGGTGGAGAAAGAGGACAACTGGGTTTATTGGACTGTATGGATTTGATGGCCTGGCACGTCATGAGCCACAGTAGTATAAGGCTGTGGTGGACGTCGGTGCAGTGTACCCCTAATGCCACCAAGCTACAAAGGGGCTGTACCCATCTGGATTTCTGGAGTGACAGGGATGCCAAAAGCTAACTATTGGAGGCTGAAGTGAACCCACCTGGGAATGAGTGGCAGAAGCACCCCACTGTGACTGGTGCAGAGGCTCTGTGCATTTGGCATAGACTGCATCAGGAGAGGGTATTTTAAGGACCCAAAAGGGTACCAGTGGGCTTTTGGTGTAGCTGACTTGGAGACAGAGGAAACTGAGCAGCTGTCTGCCTTGCCCAGTCTTTTGGAGGGCCCTTCTGTTGTGGGGTTGCTGAGGGCCAAAGAACAACAGGTGCTGAGCCCTGACACAGCAGGTCATTGGTGGCAATATCACACCAACTGAGAGTCCTTGATCCTTATCCATAAGCTGATTTGTCAAGCGGAGAGCCAAGGAGTGATCAGCAAGACTTGTTCCTCCTTTAACAGCCCCATCTGGCCAGTGCATAAGTCTGATGGATGTCGGAGACTGACAGCGGACTACCATGGCCGGAATGAAGTCACGCCATCACTGAGTGCTGCCGTGACGGACCTGCTGAAAGTCCAATATGAGCTGGAGTCAAAGGCAGCCAAGTGGTACTCCATGACTGACATTGCTAATGCCTTTTTCTCCATTCCGTTGGCAGCAGAGTTCAGGCCGCAGTTTGCTTTCACTTGGCGTGTCCATCTGGAACCGACTGCCCCAGGGGTGTGAAAACACAGCCCTGTTGTTTGCCATGGGCTGATCCAGTGCATTGTGGAATAGGATGCAGCTCCAGAACATCTGCAATACACTGATGACATCATTGTATGGGGCGACACAGTACAAGCAGTTTTTGAGAAAGTTGAAGAAAAAATCCACATCCTTCTGAAAGCTGTTTTCACCATAAAAAGTAAGGTCAAGGGACCTCCACAGGAAATCACTTTTTTAGGAACAAAATGGCAAGATGGATGTCATCAGATTCCAGTGGATGTGATTAACAAAATAACAGCTATGTTCCCACCAGTGAGCAAAACAGAAAGCTTGTGTTTCCTAGGTTTTTAGAGATTGCATGTTCCAAATTACAGTCTGGGTGTAAGCCTTCTCTGCCAGCTGGCCTGGAAGAAGATGGACTTTGAATGAGGCCCTGAGTAGCAGCAAGCCTTTGAACAAATCAAACGCAATGTAGTTCATGCTGTAGCCCTTGGGCCAGTCCAGGCAGGACAAGTTGTTAAAAACATGTTCCACCACAACTGGGGAGAATGGCCCTACCTGGATTTTCTGGCAGAAAGAACTGGGGGACACTCAAGGTCAACCGTTAGGACTTTGGAGTCAGGGATACAGAGGATCTGTGGCCCATTGTACTCCAACTGAAAATAGATACTGGCAAATTATGAAGGGCTTCAACCTGCCTCAGAAGTGGTTGGAACTGAAGCACAGCTCCTCCTGGCACTTCAACTGCCAGTGCTGGGTTGGATGTTCAAAGGCAGAGTCTCTTCTACTCATCATGCCACTGTTGCTGCATGGAGTAAGTGGGTTGCTCTGGTCACACACAAGCTTAAATAGGAAATACCAGTTGCCCAGGAATCTTGGAAGTGAACATGGGCTAGCCAGAAGGCAAAGATGTGGGAATGTCACCAGAGAAGGAGGTGACACATGCTCAATAGGGCCCTGTGTACAATAAACTAACAGAAAACGAGAAGCAATATGCCCTGTTTACTGATGGTTCCTGCCGCATCGTAGGGAAACATCGGCGGTGGAAAGCTGCTGTGTGGAGTCC
>NW_010228701.1:0-18868 GCF_000690775.1 Eurypyga helias
GCCTCAGGCGGGGGAGCTGCGCAGGGCTGGCCCGTGGGGAGGGGGCGGCCCTGAGGCGCTCACAGCCGGGAGGTTGCAGCTGAGGGAGCGGGGCGGCGGTAGCGGTAATGTCGGCCTTCAGGGTTTAGGGCCGGGGGCTCGTTTCTGAGGCTTTTTGGCTTGTTCGGGCTGCTTCGCCTTTGTCGCTGCGAGTAACAGGTCCTGTCCCTTGGAAACCCCTCGGAGTGTTGGGTGGGGAGGAGGAAACGCCTCCTGAGAGATTTTTGCCTGCCCCACGCTGACTTACACGTGCTTGTCTGTTTCATTCCCTATGGCCTACGTGCTTCGCTCCTGTCAGAAGTAATAAAGTAGGTTCTCCCCTTCAAGCATTTCGGAGAGTCAGAAATAGCAGCTGATGCTGCAGTCTTACATGTTACCTGATGTCTCCGCTTTTCCTTGTGCATCTCCCACATTCCATCATTTTGCCCAATTGTACCGATCACCAAAAAAAGTTGTTGTGAACTGTGCCTCAGCTAGGTTAAATAAGGGGATAGGTTGGCTTTGTTTTTTGAAAGCAGATGGTATGGGTATTGCTCCTGCACTGTCACTGAGCTGTTGGGAACTGTCAGGAAAGAAATGGAAAGAAAACAAAACTTTAAGTAAGTCTTGTGTACCTGTGTGTTGGCGAATGTAAGAAGGTGAAAAAGACCAAAGCATGAAGTAGTCAAATCCAAAACCAATACTGAAACTCATAAGCAAAGGAGTTAGGGGAGGTAATGAATTTCTGGGATGAAAGAAAACAGACTATATAGGTAATAAAAGCATTTAGAGATATCTTTGTTAGTAATTCCTAAAAAAAGTAAATCCCTTGTTTCCATGTTTAAAACATTCTGATAGGCACTGGTCTGAATGCAGAGAGTACAGAAGACACTCTCTGGGGTGTTCAGACTGATTACTTCCAGAGACAAAAGACACATATTTGTGATAACACTTATTCTTTATTTTGGCATAGTGTACAGGGAAAGTAAGAGGTATTCAGGAAGTTACATCATGCATAACTACTTTTAAGCCCTGAACTTCATAGTCGCTCTGTCATAGCGAGGTGAGTCTCACTAGGGTTTTGGTTTAGTGGGAGGAATTGATTCTAGGTACTTGATCTGCAGCAAGGTACAATAGGATTTGCACAGCTTGTTAGATGGTGAAGACACGTAGGCCTCTTGCATAATTATACTTAGTTTTATTTCTCTTAATTATTTCTGTCTTCTAATCTAGATAATGATTGCTTTCCAACAAAAAATGTTAAACTTGATCAAGTGTTTCAGAAGACAATGGTCTTTATTTTCAAACTCTGAAAGGACAACTGTATGTGGAGCAGACTGCATGCTGATGGTGTTACAACTGTCAATGGCTGAAGTCAATAAACAGGTTAGCATTCTTTCAGTACGTTCTTGGTACTTAGTACCTCTCAAACTTGGGTCACTTACTGGACTTTTTGCATAGGCATGTGCTTGAAATTGCTTTTCGGGTCACTTTGTTGTTTTAACTGAAGGTCAGATGTTGTAAGGCACTAAAATTAATGTGTTTAAGCACACTGTTGAATCAGGGTTTGGAAAAGGAATTGCAAGACAGATGGGAGAATGGAAGTGGTTTAAGTGTTTATCTGATTTGTAAACTCTAATGTTAAATGCTAGTGTATTTTTGCAGATCGTGTAACTTCTGTTTTGTTTCCATCAAATGTTTCTTCTGTGCTGTAGGTCAGGGTGGGAGAACCATGGCATTTTGGATGCATTCTGCTCTGAGTGCTCTGAAAAGGCTTTGGCATGAATGAGAATAACTTGGTATAGGCTGCATGAATTGTGCTTGCTGCTGTTTTTTCTTAAGGCTCATTAGATGAAGACCTATACAAATAAGTTGTGTGTGCACCCAGTACCAGTAAGAAATATATAGCCTTTTCTGTATGTGTAGAATTGTCTGTCAAATGATGAATAGGAGATACAACCCTTAAGTGCCTCCCTAAGAAGGTGTGACTTGTCACAGCTGGACTTGTTACTGTCATTTGTCACAGCTGGAAGGCTGGGCACCAGCAGTTGTCTGAAACATAGCAAAAACTGTTGCAACATAGGCCTTTGCATGGGTCTCATAAGAACAATTGCATTAGTCGCTTGGATCATCTAAAGAATTTTTTTTTAGGTCAATAAGCTTAATTATTGATGAAAACATTACCATAGTTGGAAGACTTACCCAAATGTTGCATAGTAAATTAAGCATGTAGTGTAAATCTTTAGTCCAAAAAAAACCCAAACCAAACACACCACAAAACCCCAAAACCGAATCCCCAAACAAACAGGAAAACCTGCTTCAGTTTGTGCACAGTTAGTTGCGATGTATTATTGAAAAGATTACCACTTGTACTGGAAGAAGCTTTGTAGTCTAAAACGTGCAGAATGGGAGTACCTCTTGCCTAAACATTAGATATAAAACTGGTCAATTCATTTCCACTGTAATAAATATTAGGGCAGATATATTAGAATACCAGGAGTCTGCATATGTACTTCATGGAATGTAATATATTCCAGCTAGGATTCCAGTGTCCTCACAAGACTTGTATCAGTAAAACTAGAAAATCATTGTGAGTCGA
Organism: Eurypyga helias; assembly: GCF_000690775.1. Taxonomy (NCBI): domain Eukaryota; kingdom Metazoa; phylum Chordata; class Aves; order Eurypygiformes; family Eurypygidae; genus Eurypyga; species Eurypyga helias. The sequence continues at coordinate 2,618 of NW_010228701.1, forward strand.
AGTAAACTCTCAGAGAACTGATCATAAAATCATAGAATCGCAAAATGGTTTGAGTTGGAAGAGACCTTAGAGGTCATCTAGTTTCCCCCCCCCTCTGCTCTGGTCAGGGACACCTTCCACTAGACCAGGTCAAAATAAGAACAGTAATGCAAAACTACCTGTGGAGACCATCATTCTTTGGCACGTTTGTTGTGATTCTCAAGGGAGAACTACAAACATTTTTCCAAAGTAAACTCTGGGAACTGAAATGTGTTATTCTGTTGGATGCCAAAACTCACAGACATGATAAAGATATTTTTATAGTTCATTGCTACTTCTTTCTTAACAACTTACAGTAAGGGCTCTCCTTCCCCTAGAGGTAACTAGTTTATTCTACTTTACTTTCTCTCTCTTTTTTTTTTTTTTTAGTTCTACAGCAAAGATTCCTTCCCTCTAAAATATCTTTTCTTTCAGAGATGATCTAACAAAACTCAAAGGGATTATTTTAAATTAATTTAATTTTGAAACATACTGCTTTTAATTCAAATCTGAAGAAAGACCAAATGCTCAAGATGGAGGGGTTTTTTTGTTGTTTTTGTTTTCTCTGATTGTAATAGTTGGTTTAATAAGACAAATTAGCAGTATGTATAAACTGTCTTGCACATGTGGGCTAAAACTATTTCAGCATTTGTATGTGCTGCTTCTGAAGTTCATTTTCTCCAGCTGGATGTCTATTTTGATGTTTAGAGTTTAGTATTAGAGTAAAAAATATGGCTGTTTTATTTTGTTCAGCACTGAAACTTCAAACTAAGTTGCAAACTATTATAGTTGTAGGCATGTCCCTTAGGTGTCTGAGTTTAAGTACAATAATCTTGTATTGTTAACACTTGTAGAATAGAAATGTACTATGATAGTCAATTACTAAAGAAAAGTAACTACTAACAAGCTATTGATAGCTGGACTGAAAACAAAACCAAACTGGCAAACTACTACAAACAATAAAAAAACTAGCCTCTTTAGGAGTGTGGACAGTTTATTGGATCTGTATCTGCAGTAGAAATGAAAAATAAGAAAGGTTTTTGGAGATCTCCAGAGATTTTAAATATCATAAATTATTAGTTGAATTTCACCAAGATTAAGGGTAGCAAACAGTGTGATAAACATTAATCAAATACAAGGGATGAAATGAAAAAAACAATCTACTCTTTGAATTCCTCTGAAAATACTTTGTGTTGTTACCACATGGCATAAAGACAAGTAGCATGTGGTTTGTGGTGAAAGTTATACCCTTTATCTAGAACAATTAGTATAAATCTAAAATCTAGCAAAACTTTCAAGAAGAACCTTTCTTTTGAACTAGAAATAATAATTTTCAAGTCAATGTTCAGTTGAGGATAATTTCTTTAAGTTGATTAAGTTTGCACCTGTGGATCAGAAAGGGTAGAAGATAGGTTATTAGACCAATAATCAGTTGTTATTTTCAGACCATGGATGTTTTAGTTAATAGCGGGAGAAACTGAGACATCATATAAACCAATTGTTTTTCCTGAGTCTGTGAATTTAAAATTGTCAGACTTAAATGTCTTGTAAATTTCTCTTTTAGCACTAGGATGGTGAGACTGGAGGAAAAAGTGCTTCCTTGTTGATTTTAGAAATTTGTGTTTATCTCTTTCTGATTCTATATGAAATCAGTTTTGGTGTGTGGTTTAGTTCTGCCCTGTGCTTCGATGAGTGTATTTTGTGCACTGTCTGAAGAATATTATGTTCTGTTCAGTATCCTGTACTTCTTGAAATGTTTTCCCAAATCATGTTTCCATGTTGGCAAATAAAGAAAAATGCAACTCTTTTACAGCGTTACTCCCTTAAAACCATTGTATCTGTCTCCTTTTTGGTACTTTCTATGAACTTTGTAGCAATTTTATGATATGTTGCTTGTAACACATTGTAATGATGCTATCAAAAGTCGTTGTCTTAGGTGTTCTTCAGTATGATTAATTTTTCATAGAACCACAAATAGCGGAGGTTGGAAAGGACCTCTGGAGGTCATCTGGACCAACCCCCTCTCCTCAGGCAGGGCTACCTAGTGCCAGTTGCCCAGGACCATGTCCATGTGGCTTTAATGTGTCTCCAAGGATGGAGACTCCATAACCTCCCTGAGCAATCCATGCCAGTGCTCAATCATTCTCACAGTAAGAAAGTGTTTCCTGATGTCCAGAGGGAACCACCTGTGTTTCTTTCATTTTGTGCCCATTGCCTCTTGTCCTGCTACTGGTCACCTTAAAAAAGAGCCTGGCTCCATCCTCTTTGCACCCTCCCTTCAGATACTTATATAGAATGATGAGATCCTCCCTGAGCATTCTTTTTTTCCAGCTTTCTCAGCTTTCCTCATGTCCCTTAATCATCTTTGTGTATGATTCGTTGGACTTTGTTGGATTCTCTCCAGTACGTCAGTGTCTACCTCGTACCGAGGAGCCTAGAACTGGACACACTATTTGGGTGTGGTCTCACCAGTGCTGAATATTCTTCTCTACAAGGGACAGGCTCTTTTTTCTTTTTTTTAGAAAAGAGGTTGAAGTAATGAACATTTCACTACATTTTTTTTTTTAAAAAGCAAAGGATATACTGAGACTGTTCTGCTGTCTTTCCCGTATCCTGTGTAATTGAATCATAGTAGATAAGTTGTCATTTCTTGTATTTTTGTGTTGCTTAAGAGCTAGACTTGTTTTAACTGTGTTAAAACACAGCTACTTAAATCTTGAGGCATCTTCCCTAGGTTATCAATAGGTTTCACTACTCCCTCCTTCCCCTCTTCTCTATAGTTTTACAGATTTCTGTTCTGAGGGGTGGAAGGGGAAGCAAGAATTTGGGGTGTAGGGTTTTCTGATGTTTTTGTTGTTGTTTTGATTTTTTAAACAAGAATGTGCTAAATTTTCTGTTTTGTTTTTATTACTGCTGTAGTTGATAGTGTTGACTTTAGCAAGTAATAGCTTGTCTCTTGAATGTGCACAACTTTGACTTTGTTTCAGGATCCTATTTTTACAACTACTAACCCTTCTACTGACCCACACATACTGTAGATCTCCAGTTCTCCTTAAACAGAACATATCTCTACTCTCTTGACCCTGGCACTTCTCCCCTTGTCATTCCCACCATCACCCCCCAGGAAAGTGTTCATGCAATACTAGACAATAATGTATAGTTGATGTTAGTTATGGTACTAGTAACCATTGCTTTCATGTTATTTGTTCGATCTGTGTAGCAACAGTATCAATATTATGCTAAAGTATAACTGTACTAACATGGGGGAAAAACCCTGATTTTTTGTTTTGTTTTGTGTGTGTTTTATTTCAAATAGCATATGTTTTCCCAGATCACTGCTGAAGCAAGGTAATAGAGCTATATTTATTACTGACTTTGGGAAGTAAATGCCTGCCATGCTGAAAACTCTTCCTGCAAATAACTTCATGTAAACAGTAGTCCTGTGAAAATCAGTATGGGCCTTGTTATGAGTAAAGTTCAATATACCTGGTATTTTAAAGATCAGGAACAAATACTGCTTATAACAAACCTCAACTGTAAAAGGAAAGCTCTGAGGAATTTCAACTATAAGTAAGCTTTTGTTTATTATAAACTTAAATATTTAGATTATAATAGTTTTTAAAATATATATATACAGCCTGTTTTGAAATTATTTTTAAAACTATGCTGAATAAAAACCATTTTTTTTTTTCTGTTTTATTAGCACTATGGAGATTTCACAATATCACTTAGTGATGTGTTGGAAACCTGGAAGTATTTGTTACATGACAAACTGGGATTATCATATGAAAACATGAAAGAACCTGAAAATTATGCTGACATAAATAAAGCCTATCATGCCTTCTTAGCAAGAAGCAATATGTTAGATCTAATAGACATATGTCAGAAGTGTTCTGTTCAGGGACTTATAACTGAAGATGAAAGCATAGCCCCTGTAAGTATTTTGTTTGATATTGTTTTGACATATTTTTTAATTCCACGTATGATTTATGACACTTGTAAATGTACACAGGAGCTCTGAATTCTTCACAAGTTACTTTGCTCTTGTATTGGGGAAGCAGATGACTTTAAATTACTGACCCTTTAAAAGAGATTTTAAATTCAGTCAAATTATTTCCTTTTTTTGTCCTGCGAGGTGGATGGGCTCCACAGCTTTTCCATGAGTATATCACTCTTTGCCAGAAATGGAACTGAAAAATGAACTGTAGAGGTTTGATAAGACTGGAACAATGCTTAGTGATTAACATGTGTCATGTAGCTTTGGTTGTATGTTGATATGCAGTCAAAATATGTTTAATGGTTATTTTAAAAATACCATGCTGTTAAAAGCAAAAACTTCCCTATATTACATATAGCTCCATGTTATATTTTTCCAGAAACCAGAAGAGGTTCCACTTTAGCCAATCAATCAGCAGCTCTTGCTGTTTATTGCAGCTCAGATGTTGTTACGACACTGCATGTGGGGCCATGCTCTAGGCTAGAGAATGTCTAGTGTGTATTCTACTTTTAGACTATGAAAGTCTATGAAAAATGAATTTTATTAATCTCTATTCTTGGATAAAAATATATGTAAGTAGTGATTAAGTTCAGTTTGAAACACAAGCATTCCAAATTATTTTATTTGATTCTGTGCTTTCTGGAGCATGGAAAGGTCAAAAGACAAAGCATATTGATAGTGAAAAAATGAATGTTGGATTTAGATGCACATACTCCAGGTTCTAATGAAAACTAGAGGATCTAATTATCTGCTTTTACTGCCCCCTCTCAGCATTACAGACTTAAACAAATTGCTGTTTATTTAATCTTCTGAATTTGATCTATGTTTAATTAGATAGTAATTTTAATATGAGGGAAGCTATATCAGTAACTGAACGTTAATTAAACGGAGGTATGTTATGGACATACCATGTATTATTAGTTAACAGCATGCTTAAAACTGTTTACCTTCCAGCCCTGGTTAGAATGTAAAGCTTTCTCCATAAAAAAGTGGTCAAATATTGGAACAGGTTGCCTAGAGAGGATGTAGAATCTCACCTTTGGAAGTATTAAAAACTTGTCTCAGCATTTCATTGAGCAAACTGGCACTGCTTCAATCATGGCTTTGTACTAAACTATCTCTATAGGTCACTTTTAACCTAAATTTTATTGTATGATTCCATGACAGCTATGTTTGTAACCAGCTTGCCTACTTCCTTTAAGTTTCAGAGAACCTACACGCAAACACTCATGTGATTACTAAGCACAATATAGATTATAAGGAGAACTGAAGTTGAGGAAGGGCATGGAAAATGATTTTTTAAAAAATTTTTCTTTCTTCATGTTTTCAAGAGGAAGATAGAGAACTTGAGTGAGTTAATGAGCTCTTCATGGTATAGCATATTAAACGTTTTCCAAAACATAAGCAGCTGCTTTTAGTGCAACTGTCACATAACTATTTTCTAAGTTAATTTGAATATTACGCCTAATTTCTCTACTAAAACAGTTGTACTTTTAAGGGCTAAAACCAAAAGTAGGTTGTAAGGGCTGTGTTAATCTCAAAATACTAGCAAACTGGCAGAGATGTAGTTCCATCAGGTTTTAATAGTACTTTTGCTTTCTAGTCATCTTCATGTTTAAGTTTATTCTAATATTTTTATTACAGGTTCAGCTGTTGGAATTTATTTCTGGCGTAATGAACGTACAAGAATATAGTGGTTCTGTTCTTTCTACTCCTTCTACACCAGTCAACACACAGGGCCATGAGAATATTAAGGTAAAAATTATTCTCTTTTGTAATGTTCTGTATATACTGAAAAGATGAAATACAGCATAGTCTCCTTTTCCGATTATTGATATAAAAATGTTGGTATTTTAAAGAACCACTAAATGTGTCTTCAAATTGTGTATCATTTGAGTATATTGTAAAGGTGTGTATGGGACTAAGTGCAGAAATTTTATACTCTGGAAAACAGCCTTTTTATGGCAGTTACTTGATGTAGACTTAATCTGCCTTGAAACACCAGCAAATAAATTTTTCTACAAGGACACCATCACTCAAGCATTGTCTTGATTAAGAGTTAAATTATTTGCCCAATGCTGTGAAGTGAAATGGGGCGTGAAGTAAACTACTTCAATTTTGGTTTATTAGCTTTTAATTACACTGAAGAAATCTGCATAGCCACTGTGGTGGTCGCTGTAGCAAAGCAGTTTTGTCTGTCCCAATAGAGGACTTGAGGACTTCATGGGAATACTGGTTTCTTGCCTTTTACTCTCTCAACCCCCAAAACAAGAATCTGAGTATTGTATAACAATGCCTGAAAAGCTGGAGCTTTAGTCACCTCCAAACTTGCTTTTCTCATAAGTGGCAATTTCAATTCAATATTTGGGTGCAATTCAAAATATTTCGGAACAAGAAAATACTTTCTGAACCAGGGTTCTCCCCTAGATAGCACTTCTACCACTAACATAAAGGCTTTCTTGCTGCTCTGACTTAAATAGAAAAAATATTCCTTGCTTTTTTCCCTTCTCAAATCTATCTTTTCAGACTGTCACACATTCATGTTTGGCTTTTTTACTGCCTACATTTTTTATTGTATTCATCCCATTGAATAAGAAGAAATTCCATAGCAAATACAGGCTTTATTGTTATATTTACTTTTATTAATGGCCTTTTTTTCGTCTTTGTTTTCTTTGCTTGCGAAAAAACTGTAAGTTCTTCAGTTCTGGGACTGTTCTTATAGGGTCCAGAACAATGCTGCAATATAAGCAATTACAATGTTATGTTTTGGTTATGTGGGTGGAACTGGGTCACATTTTATGTCCAAACTCGTTCAGTGGAGTTTGTGATTGAAATCCCCTGGGAATCAAGGGAAAAATTACTGAACCTGGTGCAGGGTTGGTGAGTTGTTTAAAATCTTAGCTTATTTGAAGTTAATGACAAATCCTTATGTAGTTTAACAGTTCTAGTATTTTGCCTTTGGATAGAAAAGGAATATATGTGAAGAAGATTCTCAGTAGAAATTGACAGCCAATTTCAATGTCTAGAGATCCAACACCTAAATATTTGGTGAATATTCAAGTACAATATATGTAATTTTAACGTATTAATCATGCTTGCTTTTGTCAATACTTCCAGAATCCCCATATATGAAGTAGCATTTTGAAATTATGCAAGGTGAAATTCTTACTCTTCCAGAAGTCATTTCAGTACATATCTAATTAGCTTTAAAAAAAAAGGAACATAATTTAGTAGTGGGATCACCAATTTATGTAATGCTTTCTTATACAGGTGACAGTCCTGGCAAAGAAATGTGTGTGTTCATATTTAAGCCTGGTGGTGAATTCTAAGGATGATCTAGCATTGGCTCATGTTCTAAATGTTCCTGACAGAGGACTTGGTAGAGAAGCCTTCACTAATCTAAAACATGCCTCACAGAAGAGAGAAATGTCCATTTTCCTGGTAGGTGTGTGAAATGAACCTCACTGTACATCAGAGATAATGGAATAGATGTTTTAATCTCATGTGAGACTGACATTTGCAAGCCAAGTCAGGTCCCACCATAAACATAGTTTAAAGGTTAAAAAGGTACAATGGAGATTATATGTGAAGAAATGGGTGCTTGCTTGGTCATGAGTTCTAAAGGTGCACAGAAAAATAATTGTGTGCATGTGTTCCTCTTAGAGCTGTAAAATGTCATAGTGTAAAAAACAAGCATCAAGACCGTTTATCCCACACGGACTGAAATCCTGAAAAGGTTTACTATCTTAAACCTGAATAAAAGATACGCTTTTTGTTACCACTTTAAAAATTATGAAATTGTGGGAATTAGTGAGAATGTAGTGAGAAGTGAGTTCATGAGTATGTGTATCGAAGAAAAAAGACAAAAGAAGGAAAGATGGCCCTAGAATAGATGTTGCTGCTTACCACATACCTCTAAAAGCAGTGAGGTTGTGTTAAGTAAACATCAGAAAACAATATTAACAGTAACAAAACCAAGCCATAAACAATGCATTACAATGTGCTTCAGTTTTAAAGTGCTGAAGTATTTTGGATAAATGGCATATTTCTGTCAGTTTGTTAAACTTGAGACATCTGGAGCCCAAAATATTTTGGTGTACAAATTGCTTTTCTTAAAGCAACCTCGTGACAAAACCTTGCCTTCAACATGTACACTGGAACAGAGACCAAAATTTGAAAGGGCAGTATTGCAGTTTTCTCAGGTCTGACTGAATTTGAGGAGGGTAGTACTTTTCAGTTATTTGCAGCTTGATTAGCCTTGAAATGGTCTGGAAGATGTGATTGATATGGGACATTCCTAAAAGGCACAGAGCTGGAAAAAACAGAGACAGTGGTGTACTCTTTCCTTGGTGCCCTTGTGTAGAAATATAAAAAGCTACAGCATCACTGCAGTGCTCACAGGGGCTGGTTGCTGAAGAATCTAGTTTGGCATGTGAGGTGTATTTATGCTTACAGTAGTTATAGTCAGCACACAGCCATCTCAAAAATAGTTGGAATAAGGTGAGTAGGAATTCTTTCTCCAAAGAAGCAGTGTAGTTCCCTCATATTCAAAATAATCAAATTCTGCATGCACAGTGGCCTCAGTGCAGACAACAGCAGACCAAGGAAAACCAGTATGCGTATGTAACTCACTGAAGCAGCTGCATTCTCAGATTTTTATGGTTGAATAAATATGGAAAAATTTGTGAAATCTCAGTTCCAGGATTAATTATTTTAGCTCTTAATGCTCTGTTAACATTGTATGAAAAAAGTATGTGTTTGGACTGGATTTATTACCTCTTCCTCACAGTTGCCAGAGGGGAAACTTCTCTGCTGTGTAAAGAAGTCTTCTTTTCTGGCATGTGAGTCTTGTAGAAATCTTGCAAAGCCAGAATGCTTTTCCATTGGGAAGGCAGGATCCTATGAACTGTACTTGATCCACAGGAAATCTTTAGCACAAAGGCAGGAATACTGGCAAACTTACTTTCTTTACTAGAGTAATTCCACTTGTACTCTTTGCAGTCCTAAGAGCTTTGTGATTTAGCTGTATAGTCTGAAATTAAAATTTATATGTAGAATGAATATTACAGCATCTGTCAAGTGTATTGGTTTGTTACCTTTACTTCACCTATCTGGAGAACTGCTAGGCTATTATTCTGACTGTTGCCTTAAAATTTAAGGGGTTGTCTTCTAACGTGTACTGCTTTTGAGACATCTTTTGTTTCCGCTCTTTGTAGCGTATAAAAGTATATGGAAACTTAGAATTGAGTGCCTGTCTTGATAAAACCATTAACTGTCATAGTTTTTTAGAAGATTTGAATACATATTCTTTTTAGTTGCACCTCTGAAAGGAAATATACTACTGAAGTGAACTTTTACATGCTTTTTATATAATTGTTCTTGTGTCATAGACAGCCCTCTTTCTGTGAGGTCAGCATGAGAATTTAAACAGCGGAAACAACAAAAATCATATACGTTCTGTTAATAAAGTTTTTTTCTAAGCTGTCAAAAGGCCAATGTAAATATCAAATTAGCTTGTTCATTTTCACTTTGGCTTGTGGCTGTTTTCATCCTGCTGTACTATATAAGTATTGATCTTGCAAATATTTGAGATGTATAAAGCTTGTCATTAAGAGGTATTCTATTGACTTAAATTACTTCTTCTATCAACCACCTATTATACACTCTTGCAAGTCTGTGGAAGAAGCTCACTTCCACATCTGTGTATGCCTACAGTTTCATATTTCTGAATATTTCTCCTGTTAGATGGCAACATCTTTTATCCGAACCATAGAACTTGGAGGAAAAGGCTGTGCATCTTCATTATTTGATCCTTTAAGAGTCCACATAAAAGGTCTTTCAAACTTTGTTAATTTTATTGACAAGCTGCAAGAAATTGTTGGTGAAATCTTAGACCCAAGGTAATGGAATTTCTGTTATATTTCTGTCTTGTTGAGCACCTATTTTCTTGTGTATGTGTCTCAAGGAGGGGGCATGAAAGAAAATCTAATTATTTACTTCTTTACTAAATCAGAATAAATATTTACAACCTAAAGCTTTTTAGAAAATATAAACATTTGAAAAACAACTGGGGTAAGCATAGGTTTTTTTGAGGTTACTCTTTTTAGTAGATTTTTACCCTATCAATGTATGTATGGCTATTTGGTTAGTTCCCTAATTCAAAGCGAAATTATTAATATTTCGGTTTTGTGGGTCTAGTAAGTACATAAACTCATATGTGCTTAACTTCATGTTAATTATGTCCTTTTTGTCATTTCATTGTATGTATCATTATATAATGGAGTCTTTATTGCTGCTGAGGAATGATGACATGGTTATTTAGCCCTTCTATTCTTTTTAACTATGTAAGTGAGGCATAAGAATTATTTCTTAGTCAGGCTCTGGTGAAGTCACTGATTTTTAAATATTTTTGAAGACCAGAAGGTTAGTCTTTTGGGCAAGCTTAGAAGCAGAGATTAATTAGAGAGAAGTATAAGTGTAACACAGGAATCTGAATTGGGAAATACTGGCATTAGTACAGAAACAAGAGCCATTTTCTTCAGCATTATAGAAGTTAGTAAGTTTTTTTTCATTTATAAGCAGTAATCTTTCTACACAAAGCAAATCAGCTGTGGTAGTTCTGTCCTTGATACTAAAGAATCTTTTTTTTTATTTTGAATTGAGTCTAATCCACATGGTTTAAAACAAAATATTGTAAGCAAACCATAATTTAAATTATTTAAATTACTGTTCAGATTGCATTGGAACTGGAAGTGTGAGGTATTTCTGAAGTTGTTTTGAGTTTTTTCTTTTCAATTCTGCTGCTTTGTTCTTCCATTTCAACACCCTGGATGCCAGAGACGTGCTGTCTTTGCTCGTGACTGAAGTGAACTCCTGATTCAACATCTAATGTATACTTGTTTCTTTAAATAAATCATATCTGGAACTGTACATGGCGGGGGGGCGGGGAGAGGCGGGGGGCGAAATAGAAAATCGTTTATGTTTATGAACTTACTTTTTAGGGTGGGAATACCACCTTTTTTCAGATGTATACAGTTCAGCAAAGTCTAACATAAAATGCTATGTCATGTTAATTACCTTTCTGTTTAAACCATGTGAGAAACATGAGTGACATAGTTGCTAGGAATTATCAATTCCTAATTGGGAGAGTTCTCTAGAGTTTGGAAATTCTTTTCAGCATTCAGTTATTTGTTGCTTTTTCTGCCTTACCTGCTGTCCCATTTATTCTGGGATATAAATCTCATTAATGTCAGATTCTAGCATGTTCAATAGGTTGCATATATACATGTAGGTGGTGCTGATTGTATCACTGATCAAGAATGGGAGCTGGCTGTACTGCAGTGTTTCTAGTATCTCTTGTGCTCTATGGGCTTTATAACCTCACAATGTAAAATAGTACTATTGTTTTTGTAGATGTAGCTGTATAGTACCTCGGTGTTTAAAGAAATATACCGATCAGTTGGCTGTCTTTTGAAAGAATATTTGAAAGAATAGTCTGCTGAAGTTCTCCATTATTATAGGGCAAGTATATAGATTAGAAACTTTAGGGATGACAACATTGGTGAACGAAAGATATTTTTCTTGTTTGATAAGCTATATGAGCAAGGACTGTCTGCATGCCCTGCCTGTGATATGATAGTTACTGTAAATTCCAGAAAATGCAGTTTTAAACAAGAGACTTTTCTAGTTCTGTTACTACTAAATCTAAAGAGCAGAGCAATAAAAGCAACATTGCAGCAGAAGTTTCAGTTGCTTAGTCTTTGGAAGCCTGAGAAATATAGAAGCAAACTGGATGACTTGTCTGTGGCATTGCTGTTTCTCTGATGTAGAGACTAGCTGAGATGCAAAAGACAGGTCTCAGTATTTGCTATGCCACAAGAAAAACACAGGTTTTTTTGGTTGTTAATGATTAGAAGTTGTTTATTTCAGTTTCATCTTGTCACAGTGGAGATCTTAGGAAACTTGAACTTGCATAAAATACAAAGTAGCCAAATAAATGCTGGGTCATTGTGGAATACATGTTGAAAATAGGTTTTCTTCATCTTCCTCAGTCAAGCTTCTTTGCTTTGGAAGCCTAGAAAGTAAATCGAAGATGTTGGACAATGATGGGATGTGCTTAAGAATATTTTGAACATAGTAGGTGATATGGTGCAACTGAGTATCTGTTAACCTATGGAGAATAACAATGTTTCTCATCCCCAAGTCACTTGGCTAAGAAAGTGAACAGCAAATGACATGAGGGTAGGGAACTGTCAAACATAGTGGAAATTTAATGAAACTTAATGAAATTTGATGCCAATATGGCAATAAGTGTAAGCAACCCAGATAGCAGGAGAAGTGGAAAGTTATAATGAACTTTGGTAGTTTCAAGTTGTATTCACTGAGCAGAATGAACATTCTTATAAATCACTGGAATTTTGAAATAGTTCAAGTTCACCTGCCCTCATTCTCCAGATGTCTAACATGAGAAGAAATGACTAATCTTTCAACAATCGGTAAGTAGCATGAACATCCCTTAAAGTCTGGGGATGCTGTAAAACTTGCAACCCTAAAACTATTTACAAATTCTGTGAATATAAGACTTCGTCAGTGTTTGTGCCGTGAATAGACAGCTGGGACATCCTACTTTTGGTGTCTGTTTCTTGACAAGAAATGTGAAGTGTTGTATTTGTTAGTGAAGTGGGTGATTGTTATACATCTGAGGATCTGGGAACTTTTCTGTTGGTATAAACGAAAGAGTGCAGTACTAACCCATTGTTCTGGAAATCCTTATCTTTTAGGCCAGACAAAAGTTGTTCTTGCATCTGGAAGGAACTTATTCTATTTCTGGAATTACTTTTTTTCAAGTTTGTAAAAGATGTGTGACTTAAAGATGGAAAGGCATTTGTCTGATTGGTGACTGCACTTGTTGGTTCATATAGGGGGGTGTGTGTATAATTACATATGTGTACTTTAAAAGTCCCCACTGATATTTGTAGAGTAGCAAAGTTGGTAGATGGGCAGTTAATTTTCTTGGATTGGGCCGTGACTTCTCTGTGAGCAGAGCCCACTAGGTGACACTATTGCACAGCTCACAGTAGTAGCTGCTTAAACCTAAAGTTAGCTGTATTGTTTCATTTAACACATTTAAGCGAGAGTGGTGCTTTGGAGTGGGTCTTCATTTCAGGCCTGTGAACAGTCTTCTACAGTCAGTTGTAAAAGTTATACAGCTTGGCTTGATTATGCACGTGGATTAGTGCATGGAGCTTTTCCTTGACAGGGAAAATGCTATTTCTTATGTGTTGCCTTTGTGAAGCTGTAATTGCATCTGGAGTTGCGGAAGGATTTTGGGACAGAAAGCATGTGAGTCTTTATCTGGTCTTGTGCTGCATGTTTGAATTAATTGAATAGTGTTCATGCATCCCTGGAGTTTTGTGTTCTAAACTTACTGGAAAGTTGTCCAAGTATGTACAAAACATAGTCTGTAGGACTCTTTCAACTTAGGATAACTCAGGTAGGAAGGAACATCAGGAAGTTTTTGGTCCAACATCCGGCTCAAAGCAGGGTCAGTTATGGGGTCAGCCTAGGTTAATCAGGACTTTATCCAGTCAAGCTTTGTGCAGTCTGCATCCTTGGAGGTTTTCAATCTCCCTCTTGGCAACCTGATTCACTGCTTGGTTTTTCTCATGGTGACTATTTTTTTTCCCTGTATCAAGTTGGGACCTCTCTTGTTTCAATTTATGCCTGTTGTTTCATTTCCTTCCACTAACTGCCAACATGAAGAGCCTGGCTCCATCTTCTTGGTTACCTTCTTGTAGGTATTGGAAAGCTGTTAGTTTGCCCTGAAGCCGCCTCTTCTCCAGACTGAACAATCTGTTCCCTTAGCAGCTTCTCACAGGGCATGTCTCCCTGACCATCTTGGCAGCCCTCTGCTGAACTTGCTTCAGTTTATCATTGTCTTTCCTGGACTGGGGGGCCCAAAACTGGACACAGTATTCTAAATTTGGTCCAATGAGTGCTGATTAGAGAGGGATAATCACATTCCTCAGACTACTGGCTTACGCTACTGTTGATGCAGCCAAGGATACTGTTGGCCTTCTTTGCTGCCAAGGCACACTCCTGGCTTAGGGTTAGCTTGCTGAACATGCACCAAGACTCCCAGGTTCTTTTACACAGAGCTGCTTCTCAGCCTGTATCATTGCAAGGGGTTATTCCTTTCCAAGACTTTGCATGTGCTGTTGAATTTCATATGGTTCCTATCAGCCCATTTCCTCCAGTCTGTTTAGGTATCTCTACATGACAGCTCTTTCCTCAAGCATATTGACCATTCCATCCAATTTGATGTCATCTGCAAACTTGATGAGCATGTATTTTTATCACCAAGTCCCTGGTGACACTTAGAAGATAACAAAGGTAAAAGAAAAAACAGGTTCCAGAATATACCCCTATGGTACTCCCATTTCTTACTGGCCTCCAGATACAGTACAACATGCTTACTACCTTCTGAACCTGATCATCCAACCTGTTTTATCATCTAGTTGCCCATCTAACCAGACTAACATTCAGGCTTGTATGATGACAGTATTTTCTGACAGTGTTGAGAGCCTTGCTGCAATCAAGGTAAGTGGCATCCACCATTCTCCCATGGTCTGCAAAGCCAGTTATTTTATTATAGGAGGCAAACAGATTGTCCAGGCACAATCTTTCATGGATTTATCCATGCCTACAGTTACCAGCCACTACCTAATCCTTCACATGCCCAGAAATGTTTTCTCAGGGAACTTTTAAATTTCTTTTTTAACCTTTAAATACAAAAGCAGCAGGTGAAGCTACATCAACATTCCCTTCAAGTTTCAGCTACAGCTGAGCTTTGGTTTTCGTGACAACATCACTAAATGCCTGGGCAGTGTTTCTAGATTATTTCTTTGTAGCCTGTTCCCTCACCATCCTGCGTTAAAGCCTTTTTGCACTGAAGCTCTGTCATCAGTTCACTGCTTACCCAAGCTGGTCTACTGATATATCTACAGATTTTCCTGAGTATTGTGATGGACTGTTCTTGTGCTTATAATGTGCTTGTAACATGTCAGCTTTCCTGAGCTCCTTTGCCTTTCAAAACTTTCTCATATGGGATTCAATGTACCAGTTCACTGAATAAACTGAAATCTGCTTTCCTGAAGTCACTCTGCTTCTTGCTTTCCTTGCTCCCCTAGCATCTTGAACTCTACTATTTCAATGGCAGCCTTGGCTGTAGCAATCATGATTTGCAACCCTCCACCCTGTGGCCCCCTCTGACCAATTCTTCCTTGTTAATGAATAGTAGATCCAGCTTTGTGTAACCCTGGGGGTCACCCATCCAGTATCCCTGATACCCTCTAGAAATCTTGACTGCATTCCATTGTGATGTTCCTCCAGCAGATGTTGGGGGTGGTGGTAGTGAAGTGCCCTGTGAGAGCCAGGAGGGTTTGTGATAGTTTTCTTCACGTGTTGGGTTGTCTATAGCAAACTCTGACCCTCATTCTCAAGCTCTTCAACAAGCCTCTTGTCTGTCCAATAGAAGAGCTCCTCTCTACTTCTGAGCTGCTCCTGCATATAGACAGCACTCCCCCACATTGTCTTTCCCAGACAGCTTGTTGTATTCATCTTTTGCAGCACTCCAGCTGTCAGGCTGTCCCACCATGTCTTGATTTTTTTTCCTATGAGGTCGTAGTTCTGTAACCAGGAAGAGCTTATATTCCTTGTAAAAAAATTTTTTTAAATTGTGTTTTACTGGGTAAATGTCTTTAAACTCTTTTAGAGTACTTGCAATGTGCTCTTTCTCAGTAAAATGCTGAAAACTTAGACACTGTAATTGTAGTTTCTCAACTCATAGCATCATTGAAATGAAGAATATTTTGGTGTTTAAATATTGATGGTAAAAGTTACTGATTATATAGAATGACCCAAACTAAGACTATACTACCTTTGTGCCATTCTAAAAGACATTGTGCTTGTATAAAAAATGTTTTTGCATTTTGAAGAAATAAAAAAATATCAGAAAGGCTTATGTAAGAAAATAATTATTTTAAGGGAAAAAAAAAAGTTTAAACTAGACTCTTAAGTTTTCCCTGAAAGTGCTTACCGCTTCAAAGGCTAACATGCTTTAACATAATTTTGAAGTTAATTATCTGCTATACCTACAAATTTAACTCTATAATGGAAATATTGATACACTTTAATATGATTGTCTTAATTTAAACAATGCTGCGAACGGTATTTTA
>NW_010228701.1:18922-98746 GCF_000690775.1 Eurypyga helias
ACCTTAACTGTGGTTTAAACTGTATTTGCAAGAAAATGGAAAACTTTGGTTGAAAAAGCTGATATTTTGAGGGTAAGTCTGACTTAAGACATAACAGTTGAAGTGTTATATATTAGGTGCTCCATTTGTACAATACTGCATCAAGAGTTTTATCTGAGAAGAATACTTGTTTAATTTATCACTGGACTTGAGTAACATTGCTTGGTATGGAGACTATCCAAAATCAATCTTGGTAAGAGCAGATACTGACAGAACAACAACTTTTTTTGCGGTAAATTCTTGGGAAGAGCACTTCCCTAGGAAGAGTCAGTCTGGTTTCTTCCACTTAGATAAAAGAAATTTTTGGTAATACAGCAAATGTGGCAGCAGCAACATAGAAAACTACTTAGCAGGAATATTCTTTTTTTCTATGCTTTTATTGTGGATCTAATAAACTGCAAAAGCATGAAGGGCCTAAGGTAGGGTCCTCACCTAATATTTAGTTCTGTATGGTTAACCAAATTAGAGTGATAATGCATGCAGGCATTGTTTGAGGTGGAGTTTTTGAGTACTATGAGTGTTTTGATATAGTTACCTTTTTATTTTACAGTTGTATTTAAAATCTAGATATGCACATTGATATTTTTAAATTACTAATTTTAAGATTTATGAATATAACATAATTAGAAAAAATCCTTTAAAGGCACAGCTCTATTAAAAGCATTTCTGTTTCACACTGTGCAATAGATAAATTTTAGAACTTCATCTACCTAGGTTGGAGAGCAGGATAGTTGATGTCCTGCTTCTTTGAGAATAGAATTAGATTGCTACTATTTTTATATTGTTCTAAAATCAACAATTGGATTGACTGTTCTGTTCTTATCAGGTTTTAAACCACCTTCCTAAATCCATAACAAAGATTGTGATCTCATGATCACTAGGTGTTTATAATCTGTTTTAAGACATTTGTTCCCTCTACATAAATTAGATAGCTATATTTTTGTCATCTGTTTTTTTACCTCTGGAGAAGTTGAAATGAACTAATAAAAATATTGACCTTTAGTATAATAGAATTTTGATACATTCTTTTCTGTTCTTGGAAAAGGCTTCAGTAGTCTGTTCTGCTTTTTGTCAGGCTTTGAATATTGTCCATATCCTCAACTTTTTTTCTGTATGCTACTTCAGTCTTTTCCACAGAAGTTGTATTTCCAGAAAATAAATAAAAGTGCTTCTGCATCATATTAACTTTGGACACTAAGGCCCTCTTTCTGTAAGAGCTCCTGCTGATGTCATTTAGATCTTAGGTAAGCAGAGGAGCTTGTTTATGTGATAATCTCATCAGGTATAAAATAGATGAGTCATGCAATTAGTTTTTTACAAATTAGTTACCTCAGCATAAGAAAAGACTGATAAGGAAAATGAGCTAGAAATAGACAGGACTGGGACACAGACTTTGTAAGGCAAAAAGGTTCAAGCAGGCACAAGATGTAAGAACATTTTTAGTAGAAGGAACCATTGGCAGAGGGTATGATTTAAACAATACCTAATTAACGGGTAGAGTTTTACACTGTCTTTTTTTTAAGTCCCTTTAGATACACTGATGCAAGTAAGGCATCTTTAGCATGCAATTCACTTTATCTTCATGTAGACATCTGTTTTTCTGGCTATAAGACAGATGAGATGAATTCCACCTGAACTCCATACTCCTTTTAGTGCTGGTTCATGCTGAAGATGGTTATCCATTCCCTGTCAGTTGATCTAACATGTTTTGGAACTTTTTTGTTAAAAAAAAAAAAAGGTTAACACTGTTTGTAAAACTCAATACAGCCTGCCAGTGAAGTCTCAGTGCAGTCGACTGAGATACCTGTATTAACGTAGTCTTTAATTGTGCAGTGATGTGCTTTCCCCTCACTCACCCATCCACCCGACAGTCCTGGCTTTCAGCAATGGGCAGTAAGAGTGTAAATTGGGACTGTGTAATGGGAGATGGTAGTGTGTGTTCAGACCCTTTCCAGCTGCTGAAGCAAATGAAGTGCAGGCCATCAAAGAAGGGAAAGGGTGCTTGGTTCTAGGACTCTTCTGCTATGAACATATTATGGTATACTGGACAGACATGCTGATGATCACAGCTGGGCTTTGAGTCCACTTAGTGGAAGACCACTACTGTATTGTTTGATCCAGGCTTTAGTGTCTGAATATATCCTGCTGGATAGTGGAAGGTGCTTGTTCATATAGGGTTGGGTTTTTAGCATTTATAATTACTCTGGATTTTATTTGGTTACTTCTATCATAAATAAAACAGCAGTAGGTTTTCTATCCGAGGTTTCTCTCAGTTCATATCTTTTGAACAAAGAAATATTGTTCCACGTGATTCTGAACAGGAGACCATAATATTAGAGGTTGTTTAAAAAAAAAAAATTGCTATTTTACAGCTTCTGCCATAGTGGTAACTGGCGAATGTTTACTGCTAACTGGATTTGATAAGAGTCCTCCTTCAATATGATTTAAAAGACTATGGATGCAAGACTGAAGCACCTTATCCTAGAATATTTCATGTTGGCAGCCTATGATCTCAATGAAACATCAGAGAAATCTTCTTAACAGGCACCCTGACTGGAAGGGGACAAAGTCTCTTCACTTCTCTATTGCCTTAGACAAGTGGCATTGCTTTGTTTAATGTATCAAGTTAATTCTTGAATTCAATTAGGTTTCTTGCTCCTCTTTCAGAGTCAAGAACTAAAATTCTTAACTTTTGCTGCTGTAAAAATTATCTGAAGACAGATAACTTTGTGTAATTCCATATGCAAAACAAATCTTTGCTGTCTTTCTAGTTGTTAGGAACTGCAAAGTGGGATAACAGTTTTCAACCTTCTCTTCATAAAAACAGGTTTTTTTTCTAGTGCAGTGCTAGATACTTTAAAGTTCACTTAAGTTCAACTGATTTTTTTTATATAATATAAACCTGTAAAAGAGTAATATCAGAGCAATCTGGCATAGTGTCTCCTTTTTTGTAAAAATGTGAGCCAAACACCCCTTCCCCCTGCCCCAAAAAGTCTAAACCAAACATCTTACAAACAAACAACCCCACCAAGAAAGTTGCCTTTTTTTTTTTTAATACATTTTTTTTTTATCTTCATGCTTCTGGTTAGTCTTTTTAAACCTCACTAACATTGAAGTCCTGCTAGTGGATCAGAAGATGCTGAGGTAACTTATTTGATTGCTTTACATATAACTACTGTAGTTGTTGAATTAATTTATAGTTTCATCTTCAGGATGGCTATTTCTTAAGTTGAATTTTTATCCAGTGATTTGTCTTTTTTGGCAAAAGATGGTACTCTTCTTGCCGTCGGAAGGACTCTATAAACATGGACAGAGCCCTAGCCATCTCCATTTCTGCTGTGGATGGCATAAATAAAAAGATTAAAAGAATGCCTCTCCTACTGAGACTGGCTTGTTCATGCTTTTTGAAACTGCTAGACATGGTTAGTTAGGGCTTTCTGTATTAAGCTTTGAAATATTCATGAAATAGCACAAATGAGGTGAACTCAACATTTTATAAATATATTCAAGACTAATAAAACAAACCTTACAACATAACTTATTTTGTTATGTCATATCCTGGTGTAAAATGGCTTAAGTGATGGCACAGTGTTTCAGGACTAATCTACACATGTTAGATCAGCATTTTATGTCTTGGCTTGTTTATATAAATTTTAGTAGAAGTATGAATAAACTTTTCCTTTTCTTTGCTCCAGTTAGTACTGTGTATATCTGATGGTGGACTGGAACTCTTTCCTGGAAAAGGAGTATGGAGAGTAAAAGAGATTAAATGAACTTTACTTCTAATAACAAATATCCTTAGTTGGCATTGGATAGTACAGGCAAAAAAATAAACATAGAAAATGTTTTTATCACTGTTGGGATTGGTGGGGGGTGTGGTTTTTTTTTTTTTTTGCACAGTGAAAAGCTACAAGGTAATTGAGTCACATGCAAAACATAGCATTTAAATTAAGGGCATGATTTTTTTAATTAACTGTTGTATATGTGTAGTAATACTTTTTCTTCCAGCATACATAACTGAGTGTATATATATACATGTGTAAAATGTGTGGAAATTATAATTATGTAGACAGCTCAAGAAAGGACTGAAGTGGCTTCAAAGACAACTTTAACCAGTCCCTTCACCTGCTTGTTTGTCTTAGTTCTAGGTTCAGTGCAGTATTTATGGAACAAAGGCTACTCATTTAATACAATGCTTTTCTCATTTGAGGGTATTTTGGAAAATGTCAGTTTAGGGCTGGGGGAAATAAAGCAGTTTGGCAAGAACCATCAGGAGACTTGGCTACAGTTCCCATATGCATCTCTGAGATCTTTTCTTCAGCAGTGCTCTCTTCTTACCTCTTACAACTTGTGCTTGATTGGGTTTGTTGGTTCCCCCTCTCCCTGAACTTTTGTGTTTAGACTGAGCTGTGGTTTTTGGAGCAGGGGTAGACCAGCATTTTTTTTTCTCTTCTTTTCTTTTCTTTTTTTTCCTTTTCTTTCTTTTTTTTTTTTTTTCTTTTAAGCTGTCATTTCAAAGGTCTGGATGGTTCTTGACTTGTTTGCAGAGAGGCTTCACATGATGACTTTTCTGCTAAGTTGCATACATTGTGCTTCTTTTTTTGCAAAGCACAAGTTTTTCTGTTTAACCAAGCCTGAAAATCTAATGTGAATTGTATAATCTTTAATCTGTAAAAGTTAAAGCTGAGAGTTGTGTGAAAATATTTGGTTTTGACCTGGAAAAAAGCCAAAAGAAAAGTTTCAAGTTAGTTTCAGATTTTTCTAAGTTATTTACAGGAGTCGTGTTCAGCCAGAGTAAGCCAAAACAGCAAGGTGTCTGGCCTGATTCCCCCTGCATTTTTTAGCAGGAAACAATATAAACAAACTAGTTTTCCTCTGACTCAGTTCCTATTCTTACCTTGCTTTGCCCACTTACTTTGTATTTCATATGAATGTAGATCCAGAGTTTCACTTGATGGAGTTGTTCCCAACTAGAATTCTAAAATTCATCTTCAGAATTTAATGTGTACAAAATACACATTACAAGATATCCTTGCAGGGTAAGTAGGCAGGAGCACCAAGGAAGTTAAGAAATCAGTCATCATCTTGCTCTTTGCTATGTCACCTGGAGTAATAAAGCCATATCAATTGCTTTGTTTTTGTTTGTGGTTTTGTGTTTGCAATGGTGTGTGTGGTGTTTGGGGTTTTTTTTTTTTTTTTTGGCAGAACGAGGATTTGCAGCATCATAGATGCATCTAAAAATTCTACCATAAGTGCCAATAGCAGCTCAAGAGTCCAGGACATGTGAATAAATATGGAGTCATTTTGTACAGGTCATGGTATAGTTAAAACTATTGGTGTCTGAGCTAGGTAGACTGATGTTAGGTTAGACTCAAGATAATGCATTTCTGCTTTGATTTGGACTGTAAACATAACTCTGGGGATTGGGGTAGTGGGAGTAAAACTTCAGTAATTCTGCTGTTAAGGGCAAGATTTAACTGGCTACTGCTTTTTAGGGTTGGCCATCCTATCCAGTTATTAGATGTTGCAGGAAAGTAGCTAGTGTTTCTTAAAGTCTGGAAAAAAGAAACTGTAGGTTAATTGGAAAGGGAAGATGGATTATTGTTATAGATCATGAAGCAGATTGAGTGTGAAAGAAAAATTCTTAGGGTAGGAGTTCATAGAATGGTTTGGGTTGGAGGGACCTTAAAGATCATCTAGTTCCAACCCCCCTGCCATGGGCAGGGACACCTTGCACTAGACCAGGTTGCTCAGAATGAACAGGTTGCTTTTGTTGCTTTTGCTGCCTTTGCCTGACATTATACTTAGGCTTTATGAAACTTAAAAAATCTGATAGGAAATCAGTCTCATAATTGAACTTAGCATTGCAAATGTATCTAGCTTCATTGGAAAGTTTTTGTCAAAAACATCGTGACCGGAAGGCTGTGGTGTTTTCACTTGTTTTCATTTAATTTTTTGAGTCACCACTATCACTGCAGAGAATGTCCATTAAAGATATGAAACATGATTGTACAACTTCAAAAGAAGGGTCCACAAGCATAGAGTTGTGTTTCCAACCCTGGCAATAAATACATGCCTTATAAGAACAGAGAAGATGTTTATGATACTTCTCCTCAGTGCTGTCTCAATCTTTAATTTCAGTTAGGGTATGTCCTGAGCAGAGTTCTACCTATTTTTCCTGGGAATATGTTTTCTTAAAGAATGGGTCCTTTGTGCCTCTTGTTATGGTTTTATTTCTTCCTTTATTCTTACGTGTGTTATCAGATGGTATTCAAAGGTGAAAATAACTCTATGCATGAAAAAGTAAAAGGAGAGAGAGTAGAAAAAAAAAAACCCACCAAAAAAACCCCAACAACAAACAAACCAATGAAACAACTATGAATTAGAGCTAAAATTAAAATGTAGACTACCACACTGTGAAAAGCTTGAGGCAAATAAGCAGAAAGAGAATGAAGTTGAAGACAAAATGTCACAGGGAAATAACAAAGTCCTTATAGGTATGTGATGTTAAACAGAGGATAAAAGATTGCTTGGTGGGGTGAAGGGAAACTTGATTATAATTGACTTTTTCAGTTTGGATGATGGACTCATGTTCTGAGAAGTCTAGAGAATTGATGATAGTTGCCAAACACCATGCACCTTCAAAAAGCTTTTGGGAAGAGATGCTTTATGATGTAGGAGAACTGGGTGGTTCTTGTAATGATTTTTATTTGCCCAAACTCAAACAATAGTAAATCATACAGTCTTTCACTTAATGATTTGTGTAGTAAGACAAAATTAAGCTTTTAACTCAAGGGGTTTATTGTGTCTCTCACTAAATCTTCATTAAAGTGGTCAAGACACATTTGCTGTGTCAATGTAGTTTTTGAAAATGTCTAAGTTAAGGTCTGTGATTCCCTAGCTAATTTACTTAACCTGTTTCAGCATCACAGTTCATAGCAGTGCCTCATAACTAGTGATTCTTACCTTCACACCTCCATATGGCTTTTGGGTTTGCTCACCACATATTACACTTGCAAAATAAGCAATTCACTCCTAACACTTGGATTTTCCATTCTCTTGAAGGGTTAAGTCTCACCTTAAGCTTTAAGTTATTTTATTAATTTTGAGCAGCACAGTTCAGGGCAGTGCTTTCAATCCCTGAGTGGAAAGATGCATTTATAAATGGCCAGTGGGATTACTGGAATTGTAACTGCTGCTCATTCACTAGTCTAGGTAAATCAGTGTGCACTGTCACAAGGGCCTCAGTCCCTGTAGCCACTTTTGGGCACAAGATCTTTGGGTTTTCTTGTGATTCTTTAAGGTTGTGTGTGTGGGTTTTTTTGTTTGGGTTTGTTTTTTTTTTTTTAACACACTCAGGATAATGCGGTCTACCTGGCAGTTGGCTATATTTCTGTTCTTACAGAATATGTGGTTCTTGCATATCTGAGGGAGCAAGACATGGTGTAGTTCTCCCAGTACTGCCTATTGGAGCATCATCTGAACAACACTAACTGCTAGTCACCCAAAAATTTCACTGGGGAGAGACCTGGTAGTTATAATCCAAAAGTGTTCCCAGAAGTGGCCCATCATACATGCAATGTGGATGCTCCCAGGTACAGGACCACGCAATGAAATTAAGTCTAAACAGTTTAGGTGCTCTCAATGCCTTCTTATTCTTCTGTAAGAAGAGTTGAAATGAAGCCCCTATATCAATCAGATTCAATTATTGATGTCAAACTCAATGGACATTTCATAATTAAACTAAGTTCTTTCCTGTAAGCATTTTTTCTAGTTGATAAAGAGAGATTAATAGTGTGTGCCTTTATGGTAAAAAGAGATGTTTATCTAGTCTAAATATTATCTATCTAAATAAAATTGAAAGCTGATTGATATTTTGAAGCACTTTCATGAATCACAAAAGACTCTTAACAGGCTGATAAATTGGAAAGCATGTTCCAGTATAACACTTTGTTTACACTTAACAGCTTATGAGCAAAACGGTAACTGTAGGTTTAAAGAAAGTACTTTTCTTTTGAAGTTTTATGGAGAAGTTAGTTTTGTGTTGCACCTCAGAGTATTATTAAATGCTGAATTCATTACCTTCCTTATAAATTTTTTTTTTTAGCAAACTATTATGTTGGACAATACTGCTACACTGCTGTTTGATTTAAAAGATCAAAGCGGTTCTCTGAAGAGTTTTGATTAACTGTGAAGACTGGCTATGTTCAACACTAATAGGTATACTAAAGTGCTGCCAAGATTAATGTGGAGATGACCCTGTGCCTATTTTCAGAATCGCAGGGGGGCGAATTCTGTCAACAGTGAAGATGCATTTGATAAAAGGCCGAAGCAATGGGGATCCTTTTTGTCAGGCAGTAGAGGAAGTTGTACAAGGTTTGGATTTGAAGATTGAAAATATTATCGATTCACAACATGAAGTCTTGACGGCCAGCACTACTGGAGTCAGTCCAGCACGGGTAATGGGAATTCTTTTGTTCTTTTTTACTGTTTAGCTTTACAAGAAAGCTAATGTCTCTTGCCTTTTTTTTTCTTTGTTTTTTAAATGACTCTATTATATAGAGTATTATCTTTTTCTAACAGTATAGAAGAGTGTCATTTCCTCTACACTGTGGTTTTAAGCTTGTTGAAAGACTTATACTTGAGGATTACAGTGTGGATTTCAAAAAGCTAATTTACTTAAACTAAACTTCTTATCTCAAAGTAGTAAATAAGATAGTCGTGCAGTTGTTACGGATGTTGATACTTATAACTGTAAAGATAGTAGAGCTATAACAAATTTCCAAACAAAAAAAGCCTAATGAAAGCGAAATTAAGATTTGAGAAAATGATGAGTAATTTCAAATAAAATATTCAGGTTTTAATTAGTTCAGCATCAAGTATTTCTAAGGGTGATATTCAAAATAAGGTTAAATGTGAAAGAAATCCAAAACATGGTGAAATGTGGAGAGGGAGGGGAATAAAAATATAAATCCCCAACAGTCAATGTGTAAATTTTTCTCTGAGGTTTCAGGACACTAATAAAATTATTAATGTTTTTAGTTTCATGGAATGAATCAGGTTATTTAAAGTTCTTTAAATCAGATGTGGAGAACAGATACAGGCTTTCTGTTTTGTGGTTTCTGTACTTTGAATCTTCTCAGGTTTATAGTATAATATTTTTTGTGATAAAAATATCATCTAGCTTGAATTATTTTACATTGTTGATATATAAAATATCTAATGTCCTTTTTTTTTTTCCTAGGAAACTTTCTAAAACTTAGACACTCTGAATGTGTGTACATTGTTAGAATGCTTTGTTGTGTGAAATCACTGGAGTTACCCCTTGGTGACATAAGATTTTTAACAAATTTTAATCAGACTTCCAATATGCTTTTTCTTTTCTCAGAGCTAAAGCTAGTGAGATATTAGTGGCTAGTTAAACTGGTCTAAATGTGTTTCCACTAAGCACTTGGAATATATATTTCATCCTCATTTTCCTGTTTCCCCTCAATCTTTCATCACTGTGTTTCCCTGTCATATCCTTCTATTTGTTTCTCTTCCCCATCTGAAAAAATGATCAATGTTCAATCATTATTTAGCTATGTGTATTACTGATAAATAGTTTTAAAATTTTAGATCATTTTGAGCCAGGTAAAACTAATTTATTTTAAAAAAGCTTTCTTCAGAGAAATTCACCAAAAAACTGCTATTACAAAATGGTTTGTGCTTCTTATTCTGAATAAGAGTATAAACTTGAGCTATGCAGAACAATAAGTTCTGTTTGTGATAGGATGTTATGTTTTTTTCATGCATAAGAAACATTAATCTGAGTGCAAATTTAAAATATGATCTTAACTATAGAGCTGAAAATGGTGCCTCCTCTATCTTCTGGGAAGGCAGTTTCCTCATAAAACGTACCTGAAAAGAGTTACTTTTTAGAAAAATATGTGCTTTTCTCCTGGCAGCGGCAGTTTTCTTCTATCTTTTCTCAGTTTTACTGCAAATAGCTGTTATATAAGAATATAGTGCTCCAGAAAAAGTTACTACATTATACAGCAAGAAACACTATTTCGTGTTGAAGCCTGCCTAAGGGACTAATAGGAATTATGATTAATTTCTTCCTGAGAAAACTGATACAGTAAATGGAATATGACTGTTTCTGGAACTAACCAGAATAGTCACTACTCTTTCAAGAGTGATCAACTCTCTTCAAAAAATAATTTCAATCCTGATTTTAAGCTTACTAATAAACAAGATGTTTATGGTAGTATTGCTGTCTTGCCTAAAGGTCTTATTGTGCCTTGGACAGTAGGGTATTAGTCCATTGTTAGTACACCAAGTCACTGTTGTTGTCATACATAAGACTTCTGTAGGTCATCTTTTAGCAGTTAGGAGGTTATGTTATATTATAAAGACTTATTTTTTCCTGTGTATAATCAATCAAGATGATGCCAAATTTGTACTTTTCTTATTAAGACAAATTTACTGTGTCACACAAGACATCCTATAAAAATATGATGTGGTGATGTAATGACTGAAGAGGTTCAGAATAAATTTTGAGGAAATTAAATGGTACTGAAATAGGCCAATTCTGTAAAGCCAAGTAACAACCATTTCTGTAATTGCTATTTCTAGCTATTGATTATAACTTATAGTAACTGACTGACATGTGTTGCTATGGTTTCTTGAAAGCTACATATGCTAATTGATGTAATCAAATAGAGAGAGAAATAGAATTTGATCTTTTCAAGACTGTGTTTAGAAGCAGTTAACTGATTAGATAAATGTAGTTCACTGCTTGTCCTGTCCTTCTGAACAAAGTCAGGCTATTCAATGTTTCTGTGTATTGGTAAATAATAAAGCCTATAGTTTTAAAAATCTACTACTGTGTATTAAGCACTGATTTTTCTCTATGTAACTCCTGGTACTTTTAAAGAAAAATATAGCAAACTTGCAATTCTTGCAGTCCCGTAGTGGCTATGGAGTTCTACATCTGTACTGCTGACTTTAGGACTGAGCACTTCCAGATGTGGATTATTATTTTTCTTTAAGGAATTCTTTATTCTTGTGGAAAATTGTGAGGAATTCATCCTGTTCCAAACAACAGGAGGTTGTGCCAAGTACCTCTGTTGTCAAATCTTGATGGAAATCATGCTTTTAACTGACTGCTTTAGCAAATTTAGTTAGAGGAGTTGGACTCCAACAGAATGTGTTTGTGTACCGCTCAGCACTCTAATTGATTCTGAGAAAATAATATATTAATTTTTGACATATAGTTTCTTTAGATTTGTATATTTATCTGTGTGACTTGCTTATCAGTGTATACCTCCAGCTGGCAGTGATCTAAACTCTACTAATTGATTAGGATGAGGAAGAATCTCTCTCATGGCCAGGTTCCCCATAAATGTTTACTGCGAAATGGAAGGAGGGGATTCTCACACCTTGTGCTGATATGGGTTGGTTTTGGAGGTGGGCTATTGGTCTGGCTTTCTGACCTTGTATATTTTTTTCATTTTATTTACTCTCAGCCAAAACTTCATGCCATAAATCATGGCACTGTGTACTGTGGCAGAGATACTGTAAAGGTCTTACTAGTTCTTCTGGATGAAGAAGCCATCAACCCCCCTACCCAGAACAAAGCAGGACTATTATATGATGATGAAAGCTTAAATTTGTTTGGGATCACCTCTGTTTTGACACTCTTCAAGTGAGTACTAGAAGGGTTTTTGTATTTGTGTTGGTTGGTTTGTTATTCAGGATCTTACACTGGGAGGCTAACAAAGCATTGATACTGCTTACGTAAATGACCAAAGGGTAGTCTTTTGCAAGGTTAGGTGTAAAGGGAAAGCATTCTTAGTACAGCTGACCTCCCAAAAGTATTCTACCTCCTCATTCTCGTTTTGTTTCTTCAAGTCACTTTTGTAATATAGACTTTTTTAGCTAATGTATTTCTGTGCTGTGCAAAACCCACCAAGGAAGATCCTTTGCAAAAAACCTTCCAAATACTCACCTCCTGAGTTTGAACTCCGAAGTTCAAATGCTGCCTGTTCAGTAGCTAATTAGATTACTACTCCATTTGAAGATGCCTCCTTCATCTAGCTATGACATGAGATTTTTGGATTACATCCTGGTTTCTTCCTACACTGGAATTATTTTGTGGAAACAGTTAAAAATAGTGAAACAGTTCTTCATATCATGATCCACCAATCAGGATAGTATTTACACAAGGGATGTGGAAACAAGTTCACATGCATGAAGATTTATTAATAGGGTCTGTACCTGATGACATACATTGACTTTGATGGTTAAAGTTGCTTTTTGGGAAGAATAAAATCAAAAGAGGAGGGAGAGGAAAGAGAAAACTTTCATGGCCAGCTGGGAAGTAAAGCAGCCAGGGTTCCCAGATAAACTTCTCTGTAGTGCAGTGGTTGGTTCCCTAATCGTGTTTTTCTGAGGGTAACTATAGTGTTTTCATAAGGACGTACTCAACCCCCTAAGTGGTTGTTCCGGCTTTTGTTGCCTTTAGTGGTGATTAGAGCATCTGTTTATCAGGGCAGGGGATGTGTGGCCAGTTGCTTATTAAGCTCTGTACATGCATGTTTTTGGGTTCCCTAACATAAAAAGAGCTACAATGAAAGGAGTAGGAAAAGTGGGGAAGAAAGGGTTTTTTCATGGGAAACTGCCACCAGCATAAGAGAAACCACCATAGCAACAACATCAGAGTGTGCAGGTGCAAGGTTGTGAGGCTAACAGCAAGGAAAGAGAAAAACTGAGAGGAGATAATTTGGAAGATGGAGGATCCTAAAAGTTGAAGAATTCAAGGGTTCTGTTAGACTTATGATTCGACCTCTTTTATAAAACCAAAAGAACAAGAACATTCTAATAAAACTTTAAAAAAATTGTTTCAGTAATAAGAAGTCTAAATAAACCAATAATCTTGTAATATAAAAGGCATCTTGTAACAACATGTGGAATATTTCTTTCACCTCTCAAATATCTTTGGATAGCTATAGCTATACCTTTATGTTTCATTATATAACAAGCTTAAAATAACCCTGATTTCAATCTCTTATTTTTCCATTACTTCAGATTCAGGAAAATTGATCCACATTACTTTTTAAACATTAATAAACCTCACTGTGGTTTTATTTGTATCAAAATGAAAAAGTGCTTAATCAGATTTAGGCTAATGCTCTATGTGAATGGAATTAAGGCCCCCCTGAATTCTTCTGAATTAAACACTACTATTATACAGAATGAGAAATTTTGTTGTGTATTTTTTTTTTTCTTTAAGTAATTCTTTAAAATGGGTTTAAACCACTTATTTCTGAATAAGAGTATGCACTGAGTGCTTTGGTTTCACTTACCTCCTTTTGATTTTTTAGCTGAAATAATTATTTCTTAATTCTTATGTCTCAAATCTTTGGTCTAAGGTGTTTGCAGTCTTTCTGCCAGTCTGTTGTTAATAGTAAATCTGGAACAGTTTACAGGGTAAATGACAGTACCTTTGGCAGTATATGTCACTGTGGTTTTCAGATTCTTCTTGCTAATCTGATTCTGTGTATCAGATTGTTGGTCACTTCATATGGTAGCTATTGTTCTATAAGTTTTTGATCACATGGCAGTTATTGTTTTGAAGTTTCATAATGCTTTTTGTTATGTCTAGAGATTTTTTTTTTTACTGAAAAATCCCTAAGTATGTTTAAAGTTTGAGTATTTTTTTTCTGGGTTGTGGTCAGTTTGAGAGAGCACTGTTACTCTTCAGATGAAGACTGAGGTTAAAAGAGACTGAGCGTCTCTTTCTCAAAACTACAGCATTCCAGGATTTCTTACTTGCTTTGTTTTACTCTTCCTGTAATAAACTTCTAGATAAATGTGGTACTTACCTGTCTGCACTGAAATCCTGCAAAAAAGCTAGTACTGAGAGGCAGCTACTGTGTTTAACTTTTTTGTTGGATTTCCTTAATTAAAAATATTTTAATTGTGAAATGCATGCACATTTGGGACCTGAAAATGCACTGACAGTACACTCTCAGTACATCCTAGCCCAGCTGGAATCTGTCTTCTAGCAAATCTGTCAAATATTTTACTTCTGTAAGCACCTCATTTCAATCTTCTTGAAAACATCTTTAGATACACTTTAGAAGTTCAAATAAAATTCTCTTGCTGTTGTGGTGGTGGTGTGTGGTGTGGTGTGGGGTTTTTTTTTGTATTTTGAAGCTGCATGCAAGTGTGCTATTTGTCCCATAGTACTTTTAATTTTTTTAAGCAAACATAAAAATGTCGTGATGATATTGAAATCAAAGTAAGGTGATTCTTGCATAATTAATGATATTCTTTGGTTTAGACTTAAATTTTGCATGACGGTGGATTAAGTGTTTTCATAACTTCTTGCAATCAAGGTTGTTTTCTGGTGTTACAGATTCAACAGATAATCAGAGTTTGGGCAACTTTTGTTTGCTGCTGGTTTTATATCATTCCCATCATCTTTCTATCCCATTAATGTTCAAGCCTGTCATTACTTCTCGCTCATTTCTTTTCTTGCTTTTTTTAAAAAAATTCCTTCTATCTGGGCACTGAAAAGCTAAACTAGTGTATCCATGCACTGGAGAAGCAGTGATGATTTAATCAGTCACTTATCCTGAGAAATTATAAGTTGTTGGAAAAGTGGGATGCTGAGAATTTTGTCATTACAGGTGACAAAGAGGACTCAAACTAGAACAACAGTGTAGACAAAAGCATGCCAAAGCTATGTGTTTGGCAATTTAAAAAGCAAAAACATTGCAAGGTTCTGCAGAAATTTTGCTTCACAGATAAACAGAAAACAAAAATAAAGGATAAACTAAATAAATTTTATTTATGGAATAATAGAACAAGCTAAATAATGAGTTGTTTTTGAAAAAACTGTCCTATGCACACTGGTCTGCCATGAGCATAAACAGAGAAGGAATTATTTACAGATGTACAGATTGGTTCTTATTTCAAGACTAATGAATTCCCTCTTATATGCATGAAAACTTTTCATTAATATATGTAACTATTCGCATACTGAAATATAGAAGGGTGGAAGCATTTTCTTTGTATGAGTACTTGTATTGAAAAGTCTGTAAATATGAAGAAAATTCTTCTGGATGTGAACCAGGGGTGTAAGTAGAATTGGTGACTTGGTAACTCATCACCAGCATTATAAATAACAACTCTATGGCTGCAGAAATACACTATTGTAAACAATAGTTCAAAATAATACAAAAAATTGTAACTGTAGGGTTGGTATCATTATGCTGTCTTGAGTTGTCACAATACATGTGGTTACTTAGAAAGGAAGAAAAAGCAAGGCTTGGAGGCACAAGATACATGCCATCCTGTTTCTGAGGAGCTCAATATCGTAACTATGTTTCTTAACTAATTGTGTTCTAAATAATTCTTATCTCTTTTTAATATAGATCTCCAGCACAATCCAATGGATCTCCTCCAAAATCTCTTAGACAACGTATTCAGAAATCTATGGATGAAAAAAAAATTAAGGTACTGTGTAGGAATTGCTATGTGACTATAGATGTACTCAAATGATGCTGAAATGAAAATACGTTAAAATTCTCAAATACTTGGCTCAAACTTATCACATAACTAAGGAAATGTAATTGTGATTAACTTGTGGTAATTGGCCCAACTCCAACAGTGTTATAATATGAATGGAAATGTCTAAAACTTCAGAAGGGAAAGGCTTTAAACTTAAAAATGCATCCTAACAAAGATCTCTTAGTGGAGATACACTGAGCTAATCTACGCCTCTTCATTTAACCATCTGTGTATTTCAGGACTCTAGAAATAAAACTGAGGCTATGTGAAAAAAGATAAAACTGAACACAGGCACATGGTTTGTTCTGGTAATATAGACATCCTGGAAGTGCAATAATTATTTTCATTGCATTTTTGGGAGGATGCTTTTTATTTGTAACATTTGGAGGACATTTCCATAACATTTCTTTATGAACAATAAAAGCAAGATGCTAATGCTTGCTATTTTGTTGTTGAAATGGAACATTACAAGAGTATGTTGGTGTTGTGAGTGACACTATTCAAAAGAATGATCTCAAACTTTCTGAAATTTGAAGTCTTCCACTGTACTGCATTTGACATAGTGTTTTTCCCTCAAAATGGTCAAACCTGAATGGTGGGACAATGGAAAGAGATGAAGTTTGTATCTTCCACAGCATTTTATCAGAGAGGTAAAAAAGAGAGTAGTGACTTAATATTTTTTACAAACTTAGTCCTGACAACAGGTAAAAACACAAATATAATTAGTATTTAAGGAAAAAAACACAGATGTTTTAAGCCATCATACTTTTTTCTAGAACAACACAATGGAAAATATCTTTCTGCCACTGGACATGGAATTTTAACACATTAAGTATTTGGAAAGTAGGAAGTCAGTAAAAGAAAGTAAAATGAAAATCACTATCAATATTTCAGTATTTCCAGCATGTATTTTAAATACACTCCAACTTCATTGAATGCCTTTTTTTTTTTTTTTTTGGAATGGGGCTGGAGTGGATGATGGGCACTTTGGGTACATGCACTGATTATGGTGAAATTTAGCTTAAAACTCATAGACAAATTATGAAAGATTGAACCAGACAAAGAATCTTATTCTGTTAATTTTACAATAAAGAGCATATTTCAATTGCAGCTTTACTTTTCAAATAGTAAAAATATTATATGCTGTTTGCATAATACATTGAAATAGTTTTATTATCTAAATGGAGGTTTTTGTAATTGGAGTCATGAACAGCTGTGTTCACTATTGAAGTACAAAAATTATTATCTGAAAGTAATTACCTGTCACATTTGAGACCTTTTCTGGAAATTTTCAATTTTTTTGACACAAACTATCAAAAAATATGGATCTCAAGGCTGATTCATATGAGGAAACTATTTTTACTTTTTCTTGGAAATACTTTTTTGCTAATCAGAAACACTAGATTAGTGGCCATGATTTCTGTGCAAATAGTAGTTCTTTCAAGGTCTCTGAATAATTGAATGAGTTCTACTTCAGGAGCAGGAATTGCATGCGAAGGTTCATCATGACAGTGCCTGACTCTCACAAGGGTTCTGTGACTCTGATGAACCTTGTTACCCCAAGAATCTGACTCTTTCTGTAGGACTGTTGTCCTGTCTTGCTTCACCCTGATTGATGAAACAGAATGTACCTCTAGCAAAATAGAATGAAACATCTAATATTTTTAGCCCATAGGGCCGTTTTCCTCTTTTCTGTCTATGCCTTCTTTGTGGATGTATACATCTACAAAGAGAAGTTCAGCTATCAGAAGAGTTCACAGATCTACATCAAACATCTTATGTTACTTTATACCATACTGTGAATACTCAGCTGTTGATATTGAGCTGGTATGTCTATCTTTTCTGGTATATTTAACATTGAGGATGGAATCCTACCTGTTATTTTTTTCATAGCTCTGGAATATATTCTTCTCTATCCATATGTCCACTCAACTATAATGTATTAAGGGTTTATTTTGCTTATGTGCTGCTGTGTATTTTTCTTGGAATTGATAGTTGCATCTTTGGCCTATTTTTCTTCACTGAGATTGCTGTACAAAAAGCTGTCCAAGTGATTAGATGATAGATGCCGTTCTTTGGTTTGCACCTTAATTTGTTCTTTTTAGTAGTAAGTTGTCCCTTTAAGTAGCAGTAGTTCCTGTAGTAGATATAAGATACTTGTTTTTACCTATCCTAACCTGTTGATTATTTCTGCTTTGTTGCTTTGAGATACTTGTACTTGTTTACATTCAACATGCAATACCAATATTCATTGTTAACTTATTAATTTTCAGACCAGCTCTTTCATAGAATCGTTTAGGTTGGAAGGAACCTTAAAGTTCATCCAGTTCCACCCCCCCTGCCATGGGCAGGGACACCTTCCACTAGACCAGGTTGCTCAAAGCCTCATCCAGCCTGGCCTTGAACACTTCCAGGGATGGGGCATCCACAGCTTCTCTGGGCAACCTGTGCCAGTGCCTCACCACCCTCTGTGTGAAGAACACTTTCCTGATGCCCAATCTAAAACTCCTCACTTTCAATTTAAACCCTTTTCCCCTTGTCCTGTCACTACAGGCCCTGTAAAAAGTTCTCCTTATCTTCCTTGTAGGCCCCATTCAGGTACTTTCAGCTGTCTATTTTATGCTGTTTCTTATGGCCGAAGAGATTTCCTATAGGTATCTGCAGACTCATTATCATCCTTTAAAACCTTTTTCCAGTACCTTTAGATCAACCTCTCCCTAAAACTGTGCAGAATGCTGTGTTGAGATGGATGCACACTGCAATGACTGATTTCAGTTCCTTTGTCTATGATCGCATATGTTTCTATATCCCATCATGATGTAGCTATTGAATAAAGAAACTTAAGAATATCTAGGAAGTGAAAGAAGTACTTTGTCAAATTAAAAGAAAAAAAAGCAGGGGGGTGGGGTGTGGGAGGGTGGAGTGGGGAAGGGAACATGATGCTTTCCTCTTCCTTAAGAGGAACTGATCTCAACTTCTTCAAAATTACGTGGGTGAGTGCAGAATGATAAGATTTAGACCTATGTGTTTAGTATCTAAAAATATGGAGAGTAGATAAAGTAAACAAGTAGCTACAAACTCAAATTTCTGTTTAAAAATAAAGTAAATCTGTGGGTACTCCCATTGTGCCAAAACAAATTCCTGGCAACAGTGACAGACAGAAATATTTTTGTCTTTCAATCCTCATTAAATACTGGAAGACAAGCAGAAGTATCACCTAACTATAATGGCATTTGTTGGGAGGAAAAGCTGTTGCTTTTCCTTGTGGAGAAAGAACTCTGGGGAACTAGCGTGTTGCATTTTTTCATTGTCTCCAGCAGAAGCAGGTAAGAGTAATAATAAGAAACTCAGTCTTCTTTTAAGAGAACTTTGAGTTGCAAGTTTGTTATCTGTTGTTAAAGTGAAGTGTCTTCTAGTGAATGGTATTTTGTGGAAGGAGTCTTTAACTCAGAAAGGTCTGTAGAACATCTACTGAGTTATGTTTCTTGTCAGTTGTCCTTATCACTCCTTTCAGCTTTATAAAAATATGTAGAAAGTTTAATTGAAAGGTATTTTATCCAAAAAGGGTTCATCCACCCTTCTGACTGCTTTTTTGAATCATACTTTATCTGAGATGGGTAGATAACCTATTGTTTGACTATTTTGTTGATTTCAGTGGGGTTGTGTAAGTCCTGCTGACTGGAGAGAGAGATGAATGGACTGTTAGAATCACCTGCTTTGTTTAGGTTAAACAGCAGATTAGGACAACAAAATTATTGCATAATAAGACTCTTATCTTTCTTCTGCACCAGAAA
This sequence comes from Eurypyga helias, assembly GCF_000690775.1. NCBI lineage: Eukaryota > Metazoa > Chordata > Aves > Eurypygiformes > Eurypygidae > Eurypyga > Eurypyga helias. Next base: position 38,317 of record NW_010228701.1, read on the forward strand.
AGATTAACCAGACTTTCAAGTTGTAAGTAAAATATCTTTCCTGATCTAATAGGATGGGGTGAAACTGAGAACTTTATGAGTTAAGAAGGAAGGAACAAAAGCTATTAGACTGTGAGCATGCAATATAGAGTAACAGATCTTTTTTGTAAACTTATTGTTTTGGCCTTTTGATAAATTGTTTAAGAAATCCTGCTGCATTGTTAACACATTTGCCCTGAAACAGCTGCAAGGAATTTCAGTAGTTTGGCATTTTTTTTCTTTATGGTAAATGGAGACAATCTTTCCTATATGAGGCACTGTTTCCCTCAAATTGGGAACACAACTGTAGTTTTAGTTTTAAAAAGAATTTGTGGCTTAAGAACTCTAGCAAATCTTGGCATGCTTGAAGTTCATTGTAATTTTACTGTGTATAGAAATCCTTCCAAGGAAAAAGCTCCACAAAGTAAAAAATCCTAGTCTGCTTTTCTCATGTGACTTGTTCATGCCTATATAAAATGACTTAAAATCTAGCTTTGTGCACTGCTGTTGTTTTTCATCGCTTAGTTCTCTAAATACTGTTACTTGAGAGAATTGTTTTGCCTATTTGTGATTCCAGTACAAATAAACTGAGACTTGGAAAATTGTCAACAGGAAGTTATCAACAGTTTTCTGTATGTCCACCATAATTGTGAGCAGAAAATTCTTAGTAATAGAGAAAACAATCTTCCTCAGGTAGTAGTCTCATCCATTGTAGCAAGAAATATTTCTTATTAAGTTGAATATAATTATGGAGAACACTAAGCTGGTTAGTAGTTCCAATGTGTATGGAGCATGCTAAAAATTAGTATCTGGAGAAGAGAGGGAGATGGGAGAAAAAGATTATATTCAGCACAATATCTGAAAGACTTTGTCATTAGTGTCAGTTGATAAACCACATTTGTGTCAAAAATACCATTTTTGTTTCTACAGGACCCTTAAACTACTTTTCTCAGATCTGTAGCTGTGAGTTTTGAGTACTTTTGAAATCCAGTAATGAGGTGATTTGAGGCTGAATGTTCTCAAGACAGTAGTAGGTTAATTTGGGATAGAAAAAGGCTGGTACAATGTCATGCTAAAACAATCTGATCGTTTGAGTACAATAAAAGCTTGCTATTACCTGAGCTATTTAGGACATTTTCACATTTGAATAACATGATGCCTTGGTTTGGCAATGATACTTATAATTTATTGTTTCGTTACTCTTTCCTTTGCACTCCCTTCCCTTTCTCAACTTTCTCTTTCAACTTACCTTTAATATTTTTTTTCCTAAAAGGACAAGGGTAAGGGAGGAGAAAAGACTTTTTCTCTTTTTATCTCTTTTCCTCTTCCAAATAGTACTATAATTGCTTGGCTAGAAAATAAAAACATGTGTTTGTTGTTACTGATATAGGTTTTCAAATTCTATTATGCCATTCCAGTGCATAAAAATCAAATCTCAACATTCTTACTGACTAAATATTGGCAGTACTGTCTGTATGCAGATGCTCGAAGGAGGTCTGGAATAGATTATCAACTAAATTTTAGAAATAAATAGAGCATGCACCATTGATATTTCATATAAACTGAATGTTTTATATGGGCATGTTGAACAACGGAAACTTCTCTAGCTATAGAAGTCAAGGTGGGAAAACGTCTTCCTTTATCTAGTCATTAGGACTACTAATTCACCTGTATGTGCTGAAACACTGTCTTAAACACTATCATACTTTCTTTCAGCTGAAAAGTGGTAACAGCAAACTCCTTTTTCTGAAATGCGGCAGAAGTTTTTTCTTGGAATAGGGATAACAGCAACATCCCACTTGCTTTTGAAGAGGAGAGGGTATAGTAAATCTGAGTTCATTGCATGCCATTTGTGTGCAATACTTGATTAGCAAATTGAGCCACCAACATCTTTTTGCTCTCCCAGGGCTGTGATTGTTAGGATGGTACCCTCAGAGCAGTGGATTTCAGGAAATTTCATGTAAAATAAGTCTAATTTCTAAGAGCTATTTCAAGCTGTTGGCAGGCTTCATTATGTGTGCTTCAATCAAGTTTTAAGTTGCTTTTTTTCCTTTAAAAACATTTCAGTGAAGCTCTACTTTTAAATTCAGCACCAGACTTGTGCTCTTTTGTTCTGCCTGCAGGTTATTAAAATTTACCTATCGCTACCTCACCAAATGTAATACATTTGTTTTTACTAGTGAATACATGCCTAGACTTGCTGGGAAGTTTGACTGCTTCAACAAATTCAGTCTTGCACTCTTGATTATATATACCCTCTCGATTAGTACTAACATCAGCTGAAACAGTCATATTTGGTAGAGCTTGGTATACTGTCTACAAATAACCAAATGATCTGTGATGCAATACAGAGTGAAATTTTGAGGCATATTTTAAGCTTCAGTGAAGTTGAATGACAGATGGATTTGTACTGCATGTTTTTTGGTATTTGAGCCTGACTTTTATCCTTTGAATCCACATATTCTAATCCCAAAAACTGAATTGCTGTAAGTGTTGGATGGGGGTGGTAAAAAAAAAAAAACAAACCAAAAACAACACCCTGATGTCCCCAAAAAATAACTGTATTGTTGGTTACAGAATGGTAGCTATCAGGCTTTCTTGCTTACATGTGATGTTCTTCATGCTGTGTTTATTGTATCTCCATCAACTCAGCACAATTTGTAGCTTGACTCTTGCAATATGTGATAAAACTCTGTGCAAGTTGTTCTTGCATAACTTTGGATGTGTGTCATGACTAATAATTAAGAATTGAGTTAACTTTAAATGTTTAAGGTAAGGTGTTTAATGAACATAGCGAATACAGGAAAATATTTTTTCATTAATATAAAAATATTTCAGTAACCTTTAGCTTAAAGAAAATATAAACACCTTATATTCTAAATATTTTAATTGTACAATAGGATGTCGATTAAGTTTTAAACTAGATTAGAGTTGCTTTTTTAATTATTTCAAATTCTTAAGCTTATTTTGGGTATAGTTTCTCTATCCTTTATAACACTTTTGAAACTAGTGTAAAGTTGATGACATGCACTTAATGAGCTAAACTGTATATTTTTACATTTATAGTCATATTTTACAGTAAATGTTTTAACTACAGAGTAGATTAATGCTTTTAAAAGATTAGAGTTGTTGAGAGTCGGGTGGCTAGTTCTCCCTGTTAATAGCCTGAGAAAGAAGGGCAGACTTACCTGACAGAGAAATCGCAGTTTGGGAGTGATGGATGACTGGGAAAACTTGGTCTTTTTAACACTTGAAGGGAATTCTGAGGTTTAAGTAAAACTACGTATGTACAGACATATTAAGTCAGAAGGAAAAATCATTTCTTTAAATGGGGTATTTTTTATAAAAAGACTATGGGTGTGTTCACCTGCCCAACTGCAGTTGTTATGAAGAGATAGTTAAGTTTCATCCCGATGATAAAAAGCTAGACTGTTAACTTATGTGAATGAAAACAGTGTCTGTTGAAAGTGGCATAAATTGACTGAATTTTGTGTGTGATGGCCTGTAACAGGAGATTTCTAGGAATGTGTTCTTTCTGTTTAAATCAGATTTTGAGTTGGAAGAAAAATACACTTCAGATTTGACACATACCTGTAAGATTCAAGCATACTTGTGTTAAGAAGAAAAGTAGACTTGCATAATACAAAGTCTTTAATCAGAAAAAATGGCTGGAGACCTCTTATTCAACAAATCCTTCCTGTTATCTACAGCAACTTTTATTTTGTGACTGTTCCTTGCTTTTTCATTTTCCTGATATTTGTACTGTAGCACCTGTTCAGCTCAAATTTACCTGAATTCACCTGTGCTGTTGTAATAGAATTATCAGCTAAAAAACATTCTGTATTGTAATTATCTACTGTGTGCTTTACCTTTCAACACCCTCTGTATAATCCAATAGACCTCCAAATGGAAGTGAGGGCAGAATTTGTCTTGCAGAGTCTATAGCATTTGTGATAAATTGGTAGAAATGTAGAAAGCTTCACCCTGAAATTGTAAGCTGATGTGAGGCTGTAAACTGAGGAAGTTTGACCTGTAACCATTGATTCCATTAAATACAGATATACTGAAAAAAATTATTTAATATGTTGTAGTTAAACCAAATATTTTGATTTATTTTTGCTATGAGACTAAGTTCCCCGCTTCCAAGACCAAGAAGTGGAGATGAACATGCAGAACCAGATATAATAGTGTTCTTCAATACTGTAGATTTCTGGTAGCTTCTGCTATATGGGTGTTTTGACAAATGTGGATCTAGACGTTGACGTTCAACAAGGAAATGTTTTCATGTTGTGAGTAAATGGGAAATCTGAAATTTTCCAAAGAAAGATCAGAAATAATACTTTATATTACAGTTTTAGCTATAAGTATATTGAACCTTAGTTTATATAATCTGTCATTCCTTTTTGGTGTTGCTATTATGCTTTTCTCTATATATTTGTGAAGTGGTGAGGCTCATCCTATGTGGCATCCATGAACTGACATCTCAGAGATGATGTAGAAGTATGGTAACTGACTATAGTAGCTCTGACAGCTGCTCAAAATGGTAGAGTCTACAGTCTTTCAAAAGAGAGGGCTAACTTCAGCAGAAAAATCTGAGACTGACGCTTTAAAAGTTAATGTGTAACTTTCTGAAAGATATGAAAAAAGATTTCTACATTATTTTAGAACTTTATTAGAATAATTTATTAGTATTATTGAAAGCCTTTATACCTTGCAAATGAACACTTCATAAATATTTTTTATGTGAGCATTCTCATTTTTCTGGGATTTCATGTGATCTAAAAGCTTTCAAGACAGAAGAATGGGGAAACATTATTTTGCTAGTCTTGCGGGTGTTTTCTTTTACTTCTGTCAATAATTAAAGCTAATACCAAATGGCCATTTGCAGGTGAAGCAATCTACAATCAAATCTCAGTTTGCATGTACATATAAAAATGATCTGAGTGAAATACAGAGTCACCATTTCCTCAGCAGTAACGAAATTCCAACGTGCGTACATCCTGCACCAAAGCAACATTTAAAACCTGGATGTCTCACAGGTAAGCTGTAGTAGGATTGAATAGGTAAATGTGACAGCTGATATTTCAAATCTAATCAAACAAAGCTTGTGTAAAACTAATGTATAAATGTGTTTTACTTTATGTGCTATGGTCAGTTAAATATCTTTGCATTAAGATTGTAACGCCAACATTCTGAAAATATAAATCTCTTTGAAAAAGATTTATTGATTCTTCTTGATGTAAAAAAATTAATACATTTTACATACATTACATAATGTTTTCTTATTTTCTGAAAGTAAGCAGAAGGAAATTTGTATTTTTGCCATTCAAAAAAGGGAAAAGTTTGGTTTACTCCACTATAACACATTATAACACTATAATTTCTAGGCCCTTTAAGCTAAGAATCTTTTCCAGTATCCAAAGGTATAAATCCACATCCCTAAATTAGTTGCTATTACATGTTTTTGAGCAATGCCATTTTTAATTGTCAATACACTTTGGAACACATAGGAAATGTAACCAAAATGACCAGCATAGTTTTGTTTTATTGATAAAGCACTAGTTTTGATTAAAAAAAAAAAAAAAAAAAATCACATGACAGTCCTCTGATAGAAAAAGGATGAGTAATCCCAGGTAACTTTTTATTTCTTCACATATATTTTTTTGATATTCTTACATGACAGAAGGTATGAATTCATGTCTTGATGTACCAGTGCTTGGAACTATTTCTGAAAATGTTCACCAGACAAGAAGTTATACAGAAACGGGGAAGCTGAGTTGCCAGCCAAGAAACAAGAACTCCAAGAATGAACAGATGGATTTGAATAATGACAAAGTAATCTGTGATAAGGAAAGTGAACCATCTTTGCAAAAAACTGCTAAAAGACCTAAGACTTCAAATAACTCTCCAAAGGAATTGGACCGCAAAAACGATGGAAAAAGGAAACGCAGCAAAACTGAAAGCAAGAAAAAATTGATTGCTGGTCAAGCAAAATTAACTACCTTTTTTCGACTATGAGATTTTGTTTTCATATACATGGGACGCTTACTGGTTCAGAAGCTGTGAAGTTCTGTGAGAAAATGGTAAAATCCATTAATTGCTTCCTTTCATACTCAAATAAGTGGAAGTAGCTTGTGTGTAATAGTACACAAATGCAAGTCTGGATTATGCAGAGGTCTTTTATTTTTTGATAACAATACATCATTAGTAACTACAGCTATGTCCTTTCTAGTAATGAGTTATGTTTCCCTCTACAATGCAATGCGAAAGTATTTTTGGATGCATATGTATAGCCACACCAAAACACAGTAACTTCAAATTACATTGAATTCATAATAAAATCTTTAATCTCCAAACAAGGTGGTGTAGATCGTTAGTTTTCAGACTTGCCAACAAGGTCGATAGACTCTTCCCAGCATACACCTGAGCACTACAGGGGAAAAAAAAAAAAAACCAAAACCTGAAAGTTTAAATCATCAAAGAACTAGAATTCTTTTTGGCCACTGGAAATATTAATTTAACAAATACCTCTTCCCCTGTGCACCAAATCACAATAGAGGTAAACTGGAAATGCAAGATTTCATCAGCCATAGGAAATCCCAAACATGAAATAGTTTCTAAATGTACCTTTATCAAAATGCTATATAGGTATTGCATTATACTTTACCAGAAGGAAATAATTTTTGGTTACAAATTAAAATATACTTACTGTCAAAATCCCTTCTTCCTATAGGGAATTTAGCAGAATTTTCTTCATCTGCAGTTTCTCTTTCCTGTATTGTTTCAATATTTTGAATTTCAGCATCAGCTGGAAAAACCATGGCTCCCTTCAGTGAAAGATGAGGTAGCTGGTTTCTACCTAAGTTGATTGGCATAACAGGATTCAATAAATCATGTCTGGAACCTGTGTCCTGTTTTAAGGGAAAACAAAAGTAGCAGTTGATCTTTAAATAGTCACTTGTGTTCACTCTTTATACTTAGCAGTGCAAGTATTTTGTCTTTCAAGGTGATATTTTAAATGTAATGACCTGCATGGCATGTTTGTCTGAAATGGCTTTATGGTAAAGAAGATGATACAATGAATCTTATATTTGGTGAAGTTAAAAACTTGCTGCTGCATATAGGGACATGCTGAATGAAACATACAGGCTTTTTTCCTGACAAGTTTTGGCTACATGTGTTTCTGCAAAATCAGATTTCTTTTATTCAACTGTTCAAGTTCATATTTAAAATCTTGGAATTAGATACTTACAGTTAAAAATTTATTCTTTACTGTAGTATGCTGATATTTTTGTATATTCTCCAGGTTATTACTTTAAATTACTGTACTTGTTTACTAAAGGGCTATAAAGAATTTCTATTTTACAACTAAGCAAAAATGTAAAACTGAAAACTCACCGAAAACTTCATGTTTCTGTCACCCTCTTTGTCCAAAACACTGCTGTCCTCAGTCGTATAATGCTTCATCAAAGGTATAGCTCCTCTGTTCACAATTCTATCTCCATTTTGAAAAGTTCTTCCTAGCTTTAATGTGGTTAGCAACATACCTTCATCTTCTACGTTTTGCAGAGATTTTGAAACTGAGAGTAGAAAACCTTGAGAAAAGAGAGAGAGAATTAACACGTATGATGAGATATACATTCTTAGTTACTTAACGCTTGCATAGAAGTTAAGCAGATTTCCAATTTTAAGAAAGCTTTTCCAGTTGTAAATTAATATGTTCTCCATCTGTGCCCACTTTATATATTTTACAGATTGAATGGGAACTACTTCAATGGCTGATGAGTTCACTCTTAAAATGACTCATATTAAGGAGTAACCTTTTCTATAATCCTTTTAATCCCATGTGTTTAGAACTACTTAAACATTTCTGTAGCATGGATAATTTGTTTCTTTGTCTGTTTTTTAGAACAGCACAGATTAGTTCGTTTTGATGGAGCAGTGTAACAAGGTTCCCTGTCCATTTGTATTGTTTATAAAGCCTTACTTCCATTTAAGGCAATTTAAGCTGCTTAAGTAAGCAGGACTCTTGTAAAGGTGTGATCTAGCATAGTTTTTGGTCAAAACCGATTCACTAAAGAGTTGAAAAGCTTGACATTTAACAATAGTTTAGACTGCTACTGTATTAGAGTTGAAATAATTAATGTTCTGATGTCCATTATGACAGGCTACATTATTCAGAGCTTATGCCTAGAAATCTTTATTGATACCTAAGTAAATAGTATTTGTCTATATTTTCTTTCTGAAAATGGACCTTTCCCAGATACAAATTTAATGTAGTCAGATATGCTGGCTGAGAATGTAGAAAGAAAACTAAACTTCAGTTTTTCATTTAAAAAGTCTTTGAAGTCTACCTATTAACCTGCGGAAGGAAATGTAGGAGTTTCTGCATATTGGTTTTTTTTAACATCTGGAAAGCAAATGGTGCCATCTCAAATTTAGCTAATCTCTTAATGTCAGTGATACAAGCCACCTACTCAGTGACTGTGTACCTCCTAACTGGTTCCCATCTCTTAAATTCATGTTTGTTTCAACCTTTAGGTTAGTGCAGGGAACCAAACATCCTGCTAGTCAAGGGAAACCACTAGGAGATTGACCGAGAAGCTGACTAAGCAGGAGGAGTGCTGGTTGGTTCCCCTTTTTCCTCCATCACTCTCCGTTTTGCTTTTCCTGCTTTTTCTTTGTACTGCCGTTTTGCGTTTCCTGCTTTTTCTTTGTACGGTCATACACTAGGAACAAAATGTAAATTACTGTTAGCAAAAGTGATTTCTAACAATGGTTCTTTTTTTTTGGTACTGATTTCCTGATGGTCTTCACTAATACATACCGCTGATGTGGTATGAAGGAGGAAATCAGATTGCTATTTTGTAGTCTAGACGAGTCTATAACACATCAGTGATAGTCGCAGATAGTAAGTATACATTTTGTCTTCATACTTGTTATGAGAAGTACAAGGAGGAAATACTAGTGCTGCTGAGAGGTGTTGCATAGTCTTAGGGAAGTACAAACAGAATAATAATGAACCCTGCTGAAAAGAACATCCTCAGTCTGTGGATTAGTGTAGTATCGTTGTTTATGTAGAATGGACCAGCATTATTGGAACTGTGGTATTTTATAATCACTATTCACTGCTAAACTTCTTGGAAAAGCAGACTGCCTTGCCAAAGTAGCTTCTTGGTAAGAAGTTTCATGGGAAAATATGTCCTGCTAGACTAAGCAGATTTTGACTAAGAGACATTCGGGGTATACCTACTTTTCCCCAAATGAAGAGAGTGCATTTAATCCTTTCCAGGCAGAGCATCTCTGACAAATAGAATTATTGCTTCACATTCTTTTAATTTCCTTGCTGCAGAGCCTGTGCTTGCCTCTGGGCAATTGAAGTGGTTTCTTGTCTTTGACTTTAATTGCCTGGCTACAGAGCAGACAAATTTGAAAGTCAATTGTATATGTTTTTATCCTTCTCATCCAACCTCCCTTTGCTAATTTGTATTCTTCCCTCACGTTCACTATTCATACAGTTTTGTTCAATTAGTAAAGCAAAAGCCATGTATGCTCTGTAATGGTGCTTCACTTAACTCAGCCTAGGCAGAACAGGAGTGGCATTGACAGCAAACCTTTCTCTCTGTATGTTGGTGTAACAACAGCTGGGGACCCAGTAACTGTGTGTGGGGCAAAAGCTTCTGCTTATCTGAAGCTATAGTACCACAGGTATGTAGCATATATCACACATAGTCACACATTGTTTTACAAAGCACAGTTAAAATAACAACTGACCTGGAAAGCCCATCTACAGTGTCTATTTAGTTGTCTGCTGTTCCTTTAAGGTGATGTCTGTGGAAGAATATAAGATCAGGGCAAATTTATGGCACTGCCCCCCAGTATCCTCTACTGCTTCTTGAACTGCCTGTTAATTTTTAAGGATTATTGAAGATCTGAGGTGGTTCTAGTGATGATTAGTAGAACCTCCTAATTAGACCACAAGGAAATCAGTAGCATTTGTCTAAATTCAGTGACTTTTCTGCCTGTTGGGAGCAGTAGATAACATTTGTACATCTGCAGATGTGCAATACACTGTGTACATCTCTTCATAATGCCTTTGGGAATCCTAACACTGAGGTCTACATCTTTCCTTTTCATCCTAACTTTCAATTTTAGTAAAAATGTAAAATGTTTTAACAGATCAGCTTCCATGTATTATCATTGTTTATCAAATTGGATTTTTATTTTTCTAGTAAATAATAACTTAGTGCTGGTTACAGAGCATAAACAATTATTTTGAGAAACCTCTCTTGCTTCTACATTCTGTTTTGTTACAATGTCATATGAACTCTTAACGTCTGAAATCTGATGTGGTCTATGTAATTAAATAAAATCTAGCTGATAATGTGCCTGCAATTTGTCTCCTCCTTGTTCTGAATTTTTCTAGGAATAGGTTATGAAACAATTATAATAGTTTTATTTGGTCTTGTAACTACTGCAGTTGCCACACACAAGTGTTTGAGCCTAATGCCTGGTATTAACTGACCAATAAAACAGGAGTAACTTATATAAAGCCAAATTTTTTTTTGGTACTCTTATCAGAATTGAAAAACTTTGCAATGCAAGAGAGAGTACTTAGGCAGTCAATATATATGAACAGCTGTATTTCAGTCCTTTCTGAGTACAGCTAAAAGACATTTGTCACTAGAATCAAGAGCCACTCATTAAGGATTTGGAAAACTGATTTAAGACTAAACCTGACCTCTTCATAATGTTCTTGTTCATTTGTGTGAACCTCCAGTGGCAGAGAAAGAAATGCAGACTGTCTTCCTTATCCCTACAGAATGTAAAAGCATGGAGTTATGTGCATGAGACATAGAATCACAGAATGGTTTGGGTTGGAAGGGACCTAAAAGACCATCTAGTTCTAACCCCCCTGCCATGGGCAGGGACACCTTCCACTAGACCAGGTTGATCAAAGCCTCATCCAGCCTGGCCTTGAAGACATCCAGGGATGGGGCATCCACAATATCTCAACTTGTTCCAGTGCCTCACCATTCTCTCTGTGAAGAACTTCTTCCTGATATCCAATCTAAACCTCCCCACTTCCAATTTAAACCCGTTACCCCTTGTCCTGTTGCTACAGGCCCTTGTAAAAAGTCCCCCCCAGCACCCTTGTACCCCCTTCAGGTACTGGAAGGTGCTATAAGGTCTCCCCGGAGCCTTCTCTTCTCCAGGCTGAACAAGCCCAACTCTCTCAGCCTGTCCCCATAGCAGAGGTGCTTCAGCCCTCCGATCATCTTCGTGGCCTCCTCTGGACTCACTCCAACGGGTCTATATCCTTCTGATCTTGAGGGTTCCACAGCTGGACGCGGAACTCCAAGTGAGGTCTCACGGGAGCAGAGGGGGAGAATCCCCTCCCTTGACCTGCTGGCCACACTTGTCTGGCTACAGCCTTGTTATTTCTGCTATTCACCATTACCGTACCTATGGTTTTGGTAGTGCTGAGGTGAAACTGCAAAGTTCTTGGAAGTTCTGGACTAATGCTACTGGAACCATTACTGGATCAAGCCCTCTAAAGGGCAGTGAGTCCTATAACTGATACACAGTGATTGTAAGCATGACCATGGCTTGAATTTGGGAAGCAGCAGTTCTGTTTACAACTTTCTATCAAAGAAGTCTGGGTAAGGTAAAAGAATGTTGTTACCAATATTGTCACAACTCTTATCCATAAATTCTGCTGAAGGTGTGTTTGTGTTCCACGCGTGTCAGTACAGATTTTTTTTAGAGCGCTGAATCCTCCATTTGTATTATGAGAGCTGACATACTGCCTACAGAGGGCTAGAAGGTTGTGGTGAGTTGACCCTGGCTGGATGTTAGGTGCCCACCAAAGCTGCTCTATCCCTTCGCCTCTTCAGCTGGACAGGGGAGAGAAAGTTTTATAAAGGCTTGCAGCTTGAGATTAGGACAGGGAGGGATCATTCACCAATTACTGTCATGGGCAAAACAGACAGGAAAAAAATGTATTTCTCGCCAATCAAATCAGAGTGGAAGAGAACTAAAACCAAATCTTAAAACGCTTTCTCCCCACCCCTTGCTTCTCCCCAGGCTCAGCTTTGCTCACGATTTCTCTACTTCCTCCCCTCTGGTGGTGCAGGGGGATGGGGAATGAGGGTTCAAAACCTGCGAGAGACACACCTGCTATTCTCTCTGTTGTTTGCCATTCCAGTCCTGGATACTGACTACTCCAGTTTGTTCCTGCCATTCATACCTGAGCAGTGTGGTGTACAGAACCTTACAATATTTGTGCTCTCAATTACAGCAGTGGGTTGTTGCTGGAATGTTTGTGATTGTTATCCAAGAACTAGGAGTGATAATATGACTTAGTGACTATTGTTTCCATGCAATACTTTTCCTTTACTATTCTCTCTGCCAGCCATCTCTAGAGATTGTACCTGCTTCTGTTATATCAATTGCAATCCTGTCTTTTTCATCCCAGGCACGTGAACTTTATATATGACTGAAACATTTGTCTCGGACTGTGAGGAAGAGGAGTTGCAGGCTCTTAATCATACAGTGTCTATACTGTATTACCTTTGTCTGCAGATGAGACACTGCTACCACTGGTACTCAAAACTACAGCCAGGCACAAATTTTTCAAGAGTTACTGCACAGAATGGCAGTCACACTGTTGGTTCCAATGGAAGCTGTCCAGGAGAAATCACATAAGTTTCTGGACATATTATGTACCTCTATGCCAGCATGCCTTGTAATTCCCATAAATAAGAGCCTCTTGGAGTCAGCCAAATTACTCTGGCAGATGTCTGCTTCTTTAGTGTTGATAATCCAGATGGGTGGATTGTTGTTATCCAGTGCTTTCAGCAATCTTTGAACAAGTTTATAAACACTGGAGCCGGGACTAAACATAGTCCACTGGGCAGCTGAGCATCAAGGTCTACAGAGATCAATGCCACAAGATAATGTATTACACAAAACTTTAATTAGAAGCAAACACAACCTGGTTTTAAATTGCTCATTCTAGGTATGCACTAGTGCTGTTTTAATCTGGGAATGTCTTTCATGGAAGATTGAATCATTGTCAGTGAAATGTCAATAATAATTTACATTGATATAGGATTGTGAAAGGTTTGTCCTAGCCAGAGTTATATTTTCTAAAACTCAGTTAATCTCCCAGTAAAAGTTAAAATGGTTAGCCTAGTATATCCCTGTGTTTAGAGCTTGTTTGGCATAATTCATATTTTGAATATTAAGGGTCATTTTGCCCCAAGGCAAACAAAATAAGCTGTCTTCTTTGAGAAATGTACTGCTGCAACGGCTTCTGCCAAACACCATGACATCAACTTGGTCATTCATTTAGATGCCAAGTTTTAGGGAGAAGTACTGTTTGCATCTCAAATTACTGTCTTACCGTTTTGGGGGATGCTGTCTGCCATTCATAGCTGTATCCACATTGATTCACATTGAAAGAATAATTACTTTGGGGCAGTATGTCTGATTCTCTGAGATGTTATCAGTATACGTCCCATAACATAGTCTGTTTTCATTTTGCTGGCCCTGCCTCCTATGGACATGGAGTTGGAAATGACTGTTAAGGGAACAATGTTCCCTGCCCTTTATGCTACACATACGGGTATAAGACATGCGAGTACACATGACATTTATATATAGATCTTAATTTTTTTAAATTGAAGTGGTACACGTACACAAGGAATAGAACCAACGTAGATTACAGCTTCAGCTGGATGACTCCTTGCTGCTTTGCACGGATAGTGATTCTTTTCATATATATGGCGATTTGCCAGCATTATTCTACTTAGGATCTGAACTCAGAGAGAGATTCTGTTCCTCACCATCTACTGAACACGTTTAGTGCATCACACTTCAAACCAGCTTGTCTTTCCAAAAAATGGCCTAAGGAAAAAAAAAAAAAAAAGGAAAAAAATAGAAATCCCCCACTGTCTTAATTAGTATTATGTAGGTGTAGTACAATCTTGAAATCTCATTTATATTTTGCCAAATGGTTTTCTTGACCAAAATGGAAGATAGAGATTACATTTACCTGTTGCTTACCCAAGCCTAACTAAAATTTGGAAACTTGAGCTACTAACATTTTCACACGTTTCATGCTTAAAAATTGCTGTTTAATGAAATTTTAGCTGTTATCTATTTATCTGAGGTGCTAAGATTGGATTCAGTTGAACTCATTCACAATTTCCAAGATACTACTAATATGCAGTCATGATTAAGAATTGGTTGCCACTACCTGCTGATTCAGAGATGATATGTATAATTAAAATCGTTAATTTTAAATAAACATACTAGGCAATTCCTGGCAAGGAAAAATCAGGCTTTAAGATTGGATTTTATTGGAAAATCTATAAATTCCTGCCTGCTGGAAGGGCCACACAGCAGGTCATAAGCAGACCAGGAGAAATCTGGAGTGCACTGGTGATGTCTTCTTGACACAGGTTGACTGAAGAGTTAACGAGGGGAAGCACTCTGATGGACTTGTTACCAACAGTTAGGAACTGGATGTGAATTGTAGCCTTGGCTACAGTGACCATGACATGTGTGGAGTTCAGGATCCTTAGAGAGCACAACAGGGAAAATAAGATCACAGCTTTGAATTTCAGAAAAACCAACTTTTCTCTGTTTAGGGTTCTGCTTGGGACAAACCCATGTGATGAAGTCCTGGCGAGAAGAGGGGTCCAAGACCTCTGGGTCACCTCCTGTAAACTCAAGATCTGTCCATCTGAAAGTCAAGGGAAGGTGGCAGGAGGGCCTGCACTGATCAATAAGAAGTGTGTGACAATACTCAAACATAATGGTAAGGGATGTGGAAGCAGGGACAGGTAACCTGCAAGGCTGTGAAGAGGCACTGGGTGTGTGGGGATTTTCTTAGAAAAAGCAAAAATAGTTTAATCTGGTGAGGGGTGCAAAGGGAAAAAATAAGTTCTACATCTTTATCAGCAGAAAAAGGAAGAATTTGGAAAATGTGAGTCTGCTGCTGAGAAGGGAGGGGACAGGGCAGCAGAGGACATAAAAAGTCTATGGTACTCAATGCTGGTTTTGCCTCAGTCTCTGTCAATAGGATGTGCCTTCAAGAATCCCCCATTCCTGACTCCAGAGGGAGCATCTCGAGTAATAAGACCATCCCCTAATTAGAGGAGGATCAGTTTAGGGGGCATTTAAACAAACTGGACACATGTAAGGGGGATGTCCCTGCTTTAAGAAGTGTATTGCTAGAAGATCATGAGGCCCATTACAACCTCAACCAATCTGTGATTTAAAATTCTGAATTAATTTTTACATCTCCGTGGAATCTCATGTTTGCTAAATTTGCATTTTCCTAAACATTACTATACCATTAGCTTAACTTCCTTTAATTTGTATCTTCTGCTTCAGCAGATGTATATTTAACCTACATTAACTGATTTATTAGTTCCTTTACCAAAGAATATGGAGTATTCTACAAAAATGTTTTCTTCAGGATATAAAAGTGAGTGGAAACAAGCTTAATAACAACCTGATCTGTAAGTGATTAAAGTGAATGGGTTTTCTTTATGATCTTTTGTAATGAAAATTATTCTTGTTCATTTACTTAATGAATAAATGTCTGAGTTTAACATTTAACATGGGTATTTTTAACCTGAAGTGATGAACTTGTTCTTCCTGTCTTGCAAGTCAAAAATATCTGTCTTGCAATATCACTGCTTTTTACAAGAACAGTTTTAATCATTAAAAACTTTTCTCAGTATTTGTAACTTCTACTTTATGCACATTTATCACTTTTAATTTTAAAATGTAATTACATTAATGTATTTTACATTAATATGTTTAACTAAGCCATAGAACATTCCAGAAAATGTAATGCAAGACTTTTGATTATGGAAATGTTATAGTTATTGGAGGCAAATGATGGAGACCCATATATACAGCCATATATTCAGTGGTGGAAAGGGGTGGAGAGACATTAATTTTCTTTATACCTAATGAATGGCAAACAAGTACATATTTATTACATTCCATATGGCTGTTAAGCATTAATAGAAACAGAAGTCACGGAAAATGTAGAGAAGTCTACCCATATGGGATAGTTCTGTACAAAGACTCTGATTTACTTGACTTCTGAATTTGACTTAATTTCTGCTTTAATCATAATATGCAACATTGGCTCTAAACTGAATATGTATGTTATTGAAATCATGGAGCAATATGTGAAGAACTGTGTGGTGAGATATGAAAATGTCCAGGGTAGACTTCAGGCTGGTTCATTTGCATCCTCACATATGTAAGATGAAAGAAGGAAAACAAAAAAGTTTCTTACCATTAATATGATATAGTTTTAGTAAACCGATGCTTAAGAGCATTTACGTGTTGGTCCTTATTTGTCACTCTCCTTGCACCATTGTTTCATATTACATAATCTCTCAAATATTTTTGTAGATGAAGTCATAGATAATCTTACAAACAAACAGAGTTTTGATGTTAGGAAAACGTATCAATTGCAATCATCTGGATTCTTTCTTGTTGACTTTTCTTTCGTAAGTAGGCAAACATTTCTAGAATGGTAAGGAAATTATTTATCATCAGCATACTAAAATGGGTAGAAAAGCTAAACAGTTACATATGACATTGCTTATATTGAATAAGATTGTCCCTGAAGTATTAGCCACATGATGATTGTGCAAAATCATTCTTCCGATGACGTACTTAATTGCAGCCCTTTAAATATTTTTTCATTAGAAATAGACAAGCTCTATATTTTGCTAGGTATTGTCATTAACTTTACATATTTTTGGGAGTGCTGTAATGCTTAATGAAAAATTAGTTGTAATTATCAAAAGAAGCTTATATAACATCTCCTTCCCCTTTTACACACAAACTTGTTACTGCTTGTAATCCTTTAGAGGGTGAAGCTTGTTTAATTGGTATTTTATCAACCAAAAGAGATCACTGAAGTTAAACTTATAATTACACTTAGACATACACCTGTTCTAGGAAACAGCAGCATTTGGCCATCAGATAATGAACTAGAATAGTGAAAATATAGTGAAATACAAAGCAGGTTGTTTTTATATAAAAAGTAAATGTTAATTATATTTTAAAATATGAAGATAATAAATATATGTTGATGATGTATTCCATTGTTTATTTTTAAAAGTATGATATGTGTTGAACTAATCCTGTAAATGAAAATGCAATATTTTGTTATCTGTGTGTATGTGCCTACATTTACAATACTTTGAAAACATAGTGGTTCTCGGTCACACAGAAATTTCGTGGGGCGGGGGATTTGAGGTCTTATGCTCTCATGCTCTCACAGATGTCAAATCCATGACATATGTAAGTATTGTCACTGAATACATTCTGTATATTTACCATCTGCTACAGAATAATTTTTTTAACAATTAAAAAGTCTGATTGCAATTTTCTTGCATTCCTTGGTCAAAACCAAGCAGA
Organism: Eurypyga helias; assembly: GCF_000690775.1. Classification (NCBI taxonomy): domain Eukaryota; kingdom Metazoa; phylum Chordata; class Aves; order Eurypygiformes; family Eurypygidae; genus Eurypyga; species Eurypyga helias. The sequence continues at coordinate 55,798 of NW_010228701.1, forward strand.
ATATTTAGTTAGTATTAGTCCAATAGATTTCCTAGGTAGAGCAGAATGAAAATAAATGCAAAAGATTTCTGGTATTGACCAGCAATAGCTTTTCTGTATCTGTGTATTGTATACATAGCCAAAACTAGTAAAGTTAGTTAACTTTAAGTATTCTGGGACTGGGAAATGGGTGTCATTGAGACAAGCTAATAAGACAAGCTTTGGGCTAAATCCTATAACTTCATCCTTTTAATCATCACTTTCCTGAAATGTATGCCCCATCAAGCTGTGGATGCCCCATCCCTGGAAGTGTTCAAGGCCAGGCTGGATGAGGCTTTGCGCAACCTGGTCTAGTGGAAGGTGTCCCTGCCCATGGCAGGGGGGTTGGAACTAGATGATCTTTAAGGTCCTTTCCAACCCAAACCATTCTATTATTCTATGGTGATTTGGGACCTGGGTGAGGTAAAGAATATAACTAGATTTTGTGTAATTTATTCATGGAGTTCATTTGTCACTTCCGAAAGTGAAACATGTTAGTGCAGCACTTAATAAGAGTCAAAATAAGGCCTGTCTGAAGCGTTCACAGGTATACCATTATCACATTTTAACTAGAACACTTGTTAAAGTGTGACCTTTCATGTAAAATACATATATATAATACAGCCATAAAAATACTTTCCGTTAAGAACTTAGTTTGCACTAAGCGCTTCTGAAAGTGAGAGACTACTTGTAGGAGGAGTACTATTCATGGAAGGTGTGACAAAGAGCTGCTGCAAATGAGACTTGACAAATAATCACATTTTATTCATCCTGTTTAAAGAATAAAAAGAAAAGTGGATTTATATCAAAAAAGCACCTAACCCCATTTACAATTCAAGCATATCAACAGTATAGCCAATGGCTAACTCAGGCAACTCTTGCATTTGGCAGCACTGGCTCTGTGTTACTGCCCTGCATTACAATGTTTACACTGTTCTATTGCCATGAAGTTTCCTAAAATGGTTTATAATGTCATTCTATATCTGTTCATCAACTGCTGCTGCATAACTGGGGCAGGCAGTATACTACAATAGGATTGCTAGTAAAATAGCAGCTCTTTCCCAGTTCCAGTTTGGTGGTTTCATGTGTAATCGGGGAAATTTAGTACGATAGTGGTGAATATTATTTTTTTTCACTGGCATTTAATTTTATCCTCAAATGAAAACACTACATTAGTCTAATTCAAGTGTAATTCAACCTTACAGTGATTTGGAAAAAAAACCCTATTTAGCAGAATGCTGGGGGACAAGTCCTTCTTTCTGACATAATACCATTTGAAATTTCTGACATATACCTGATGATTTGTAGCCTGACTCCTTAAGGAATTAAGACTTAGGCCGTCACACTGAGTGTATAGGTTTCGTAACAGTGTGTTGTCAGCTTCTACCTCTGCCAATTTCAACCAAATTTGTTTGGGGGGTGGAGGAGAAGGAGGGATCTTGCAGACAGAAAACTTCCTATCAGTTTCATTAAAGTAAGTGTCTAGAAGAGTAATGACTCATTAAGTTTCCCAGCTGAAAGACAAGCTTCTGTCTCAGTTCATGCTTTCTTAGGCTCTAGGGAATGAATATGGGTGTGTGTTCCAACTACAGGAAAAGCTTCAACTGCAGCTCATAATAATGACAAACAATAGTTTGAAGCAAACTAAGCTTCATTAGTTCCAATACTCATAGAAGTGTTTGTTTAAGTTGAGACTGAGTCGTAGTTGATGTAGCACCACTTAGAAAAATGAGCATGTGGTGGAAATTTAATCCCAGCTGTCCCAATTATTTATTCCATGACACTGATCAGTTACTTTTCCTGACTTTTTAAAATTCTTTTGCTGTTGTTGTTGGGGTTTTTCGTTTGTGGTTTTTTTTTAGTTTTTGTTTTTCTTCCATTTAGGTATCCCCAGCCCAAGAAACTGTTAGGCTTCTTTTGCAGCAAGGGCACACTGCTGGGTAATGTTCAACTTGCTGTGCACCAGGACGTCTGGGGCCTTTGCTAGCAAGCTGCTTTCCAGACAGTTTACCTCCAGCATGGGATGTATTCTTCCCTGCATGCAGGACTTGGATGAGCCCTCAATATCAGAAGGATATTGACCACTTGGAGCGAGTCCAGAGGAGGGCCACGAAGATGATCAGAGGGCTGGAGCACCTCTCCTATGACGCAAGGCTGCGAGAACTGGGCTTGTTCAGCCTGGAGAAGAGGAGGCTCCGAGGAGACCTCATCGCAGCTTTCCAGTATCTGAAGGGGGCCTACAAGGGTACTGGGAGAGGACTTTTTACAAGAGCCTGTAGTGACAGGACAAGGGGTAATGGGTACAAATTGAAATCAGGGAGGTTTAGATTAGATGTCAGGAAGAAATTCTTCACAGAGAGGGTGGGGAGGCACTGGAACAGGTTGCCCAGAGAAGCTGTGGATGCCCCATCCCTGGAAGTGCTCAAGGCCAGGCTGGATGAGGCTTTGAGCAACCTGCTCTAGTGGAAGGTGTCCCTGCCCATGGCAGGGGGGTTGGAACTAGATGGTCTTTAAGGTCCCTTCCAACCCAAACCATTCTATGATTCTATGATTCTATGACTTTGCACTTTTCTTTGTTGAGCTCCATTAGATTCTGGTTGGCCCATTTCTCTGGCCCTTTGAATGGTAGCACAACCTTCTGGTGTATCAGTCACTCCTCCAAATTTTGTATCATGAGCAAACTTGCTGAGGATATACTCTGTTCTACCATCCAGATCATTACTGAAGATGAGGAACAGGATTGCACTTAGTACTGAGAACCTAGTTTTCACCCTGGGGTGCATGGCTGTTTACTAATTGTTTAACTGGGCTTTGTACCACTAATCACCACTCTCTGGGCCCAGCCATTCATCTAGTTTTCAATTCACCTTACTGTCTGCTCATCCAGCCCATAAATCATCAGCTTCTCTATGAGGATCTTAGGTGAGAGAGTGATGAAACCCTTAGTAAAGTGGAAAGACAATATCAACTGCTCTGCCCTCATCTACAAGCCATCTCTTTCGTCACAGAATGTTATCAGGTTGGCCAAGTGCATCCTTCCACTTTGTGAATCCACGTTGAGTATTCCTGATGACTTGCCCCTTGTATGCCATGAAATGGTTTCCAAGATTAGTTGAACCATCACCCTCCCAGGGATAGAGGTAAGGTTGACCAGCTCATAGCATCCCTGGGTCCTACTTCCTGCCCTTTTTGAAGACAGGAATGACATTTTTTTTCCTATTGATTTAACTGCATAAATTACATAGTTTATTGTGATAATATAGTCTGCAAAGCAACAATTGAAATTCCTTTGCCCTAGGCAGTGAAGTTTAAAACTTGAACTGAAATATATGTTGAGATTATAAACTTCAAGAATTCTTACACATTGTATAATTAGTTGCTATTCTGTTATTTTGATTTAATAACATCTGTAGGTTTAATACACCTGAAATTTTGAGCTTGAAAATTCAATTATGATTTTTGCTGTTGCTCACAATGAGGAAAATATTATAAAACAATAGAGTCATAAAAATAATAGAAAATGTGTTACAAAAAAAGGGAAAGCATTGTTTGTGTTCAGTTGATACCCATTCAAATACAGAAAATGTATGTTAACTCTGTGAAGTAGTGTACCCTATGTAAGAATGCCACTGTTTTCTAAATGTTGCATGGTATCTATTCTGTCTGACAATAGCTTTAGGCATGAAACAAAACTTTAATTGCCATTATTTTAGACTTATGTGAAAAAATGTTTATGGTACTCCTGGAAATGTTGCATCGAATTGCACTTATTTCCCAGATTTATATTGGGCTAAAAGAAGTCATTAGCAATTTGCATTTTGAGAGCATTGTTGGTACAATATGGTAGTGTGAGTCACCAAAAGCTTAGTGACATAAAGAATTACAGCCTGAAGGAAGAAAAATAGGTTGCCCAGAGTTCTGCATCTGATTTAGTATATTATGATCAGACATTTGAATTGCCGTTTTATATCTTGTTTTTCAAAATATGCATTTAGCGCTGTTAAAAGGTACTGACTCGGAGTTTTGAAATGATTTCTCTGTGTCCTTGAACAGACACAGCACAGGCAGCAGCAATTTGTGTCTGTGAACAGATGTAGCACAGGCAGCAAAATCGTGATCTTCCCCACACGATTCAACTCTGTGCCTTGAATATGACGTTAGAGCAGTGATGGCAAGCTTCTGGGTTGTATGTTGAAGTTGTCATGTGTTCCCATTGTCAACAGAACGCAGAAAATCTGTGTTTGATGCCTTTACTGCTGCTATGCCAGGCTTCATGTTTCCCTTGTCTGTTGCTCTCACGCGCTACTCACTGTGTGAAATGGCCTGGTTCGATGATGATAGCAATATTAGCAAACAGTCAAAAAAAGTTAGTCATTTAACCCTTAGTTTCTTTAAGAGGCAAGATAACACTTCAACAAGACTGCACAGGTCTTAATTTCTGATTTACTGTTTGCTTCTTAGGCAGCCTTAACTGGGAATATAAGAAGTCTAAACTCCAATGCTTTCTCACATGCACAGATTTTTCTTCAGAATTTACCATGTATATGGTTTTCCATGGAAGAATATTTGAAAGGAAGAAAGTGAGCACTAATTTGGAACTGCAGAAGAGTAAGAGACTGTGATTTTATTTATGGGAAACAAGTCATTAATTTAGGGTCTATCCCATGGAAATATAGTTTCAGTTAATTGATTAGATCACAACATTTTGGACAAATATAAATAAAAAAATTCTTTTGGCAGAAAAAAACCCCTTTGATTATCCTACACTAAAATTGACACAACAGTTTCAAGTGGTAGAAATTTATTTGCATGGGGAATTTTTAGTGTAAAATTATTCTAAAATGCAGCAGATCGTTTGGAACCTTTAATCTATATGCATCTAGAGTTTTGTTTATTGGTAGTTATTATATATGAATATATTTATTATTCACTTCTCATGGAAAACTTAGAGGAAATCCTCCATGCCAATTTTAAACTTTCATTTGTTTCGACTCCAAACTACATGAACTCTTATTCTATTCAGTGTTCACAACACTGTCCTGGTTAGTTCTTTTATCTGATACTCCTTGTGTTTATTGCCATATAGAGCACAAAAACGAGGAATTAGTATCAGCTCTTTTATCACAGGCTCACTAGACTGCACAGTAATAGGAAAGGCTGCTGCTATAAATCTCTGCTGCTAGGAGGCCTCTCCTACTAAAATTAGCACTGTTCAAGTCCAGTATTGTCCTTATCGATTCTCTGGTGTTAACATACTTGAATCTCCATATTTGTTGATGCTTTTATATTCTATAATAATGATGTGATTCATATTTTACAACCATTCTTGACTATTGGCTCATGATTAATTTTTCATAAACATAGGCACTTTTATAATCTTTTCATGGAAGGAGAATGTTCATTGGATAGCTTTATTTCTTTAACTTTTTTGACAGAAAATACACATGGCTGGAGAACACACAGAAACTTGTAGCATTCAGATACAAAATAGTAGCAGTTCCCCCAGTTTAAAACCTGATCTTAAATTAATTTGAAGAAAAATGCTGTAATACTGGGAAGGCACATGGCCTTTAAAAGACAAAACTTGTCAAACTTATACGGAACAGTTTGGAACAGAATAAGATACCGGTGCCTTCTCTGCATTTTAACAACAGTATCATGATGACTCATCAATCCTCTAGACTACACAGGAAAAAAAGAAAACCAAATTGCACTATGAAAACTTTCTCATTTATGTTTTTAGTTCAGACTATAGCTCTTCTTTCTGTGGGAACATTAAGAACATCTCATTCTTCTACCCATTATTACATAAAACTTGTATAAACTGTTGGTTTTGACACCTCTACATCTTACCAAATTTCTTAAAATGCGCAGCCAATCCAAAGTTGTTAGAAAAAGATAGATGCATTGGTACATGTATCATGATCATGTAGGATTTATTTCTGTATGAAACCAGTATAAAAATATTTTAAGGAGAAATCTTAGTCTTTTATAGGATTTTTCACTTTGTGTTTTATAACATATAATCCTTATTAGGTTATAGATTCTATTGTGTATGCTTCTACCAAAAATTTTAGAAGCGTTCTTAGCTAGATTCTATCAAACAATTTTTTAATGCAATTCAAGATATTAAGTATTTTTTTGCGAAGTGTTTTTTTTTCCATATACATAAATAACACACCAGAGAACAACTCTTTTTTTTTTTTTTTCTGCCAAGGCAAATTGTAGATTATGCTTGTGCAAAGCATAAAGCTTATCACAGGCTTGTTCCTCACCATAGTTATTTCCACAGATATATTTTGCAGTATTCTTCAGTCTGATGGAGAACCCATAGGACTAGCTGATTTAGCTGCCTAAAGGAGACAGGAAGATATACTTGTGCAAGGCACCTGGCAAAACTATTCTTAGCATAAATGCTTGGAGTATTTAATTTATACTATTCAAATTCTCTATAACATGTTCATGTGCTGGTTCATTTATTTATTTATTTTTAATTAGTTACGCCACCAAACCAAAACAAAAACCCCCTGCCCCCCAAAATCCAACCTTCACTTAATCAGTCTGAATCGGTATACATAGGGAAGGCCAGAGCTGTTTAAATATTACTTTAGGCTGGATCTAAATTGGGCTTCAAATCTCTTTTAAAAGTTCTGCCTTCTTTTAGTCCAAAAATATGTTCTTGACACTTGCTTAAACTTAGAGCACCTGGAAGCATACTTACACCTCCTGAAGTTACTATGATTTTTAAATATTGTTTTTACCAGAAAGGATATTAATTTCTCTGTAGCTGCTTGCTGCTATTTACTAGTGAATCTGGATGACAGTAAGAGAACTAGAAAGCTACTAGAAGTCTAAGCAGGAATAAAGAGTACTTATATTACCCAAAAAAACCCTCAGCTGTAGTTTTAGCTGCCTGAATCGAAGATCTCCACCAGCTCTTTTCTGAAAGTTCTATGTAAGGTTTATATGACTGTGAGTCTACTTGATCTAAGTGATGAAACTCATTTACTTCATGGAATGTTTTCTTGCTTCTTAACACTTATGTTTGCTTTTTATGATTGTAGCATTTTCATAGCAGAAAAAATGAGCAATTTTTTTTTAATTTGTTAATTAAAAGAACAGAAATTCCCCCTCCCCCTCCCCCCAAGTTTTTTGTGAGAACTTAATTTGTTTCCATTTAACACCAAAGAGCTGGTCAGAATAGCATTTGCACTGTTTACACATTTTGAAATTGTAGAATAACTTTTTTTTTTTTTAAATTTTGTGGATCCCAGTGTGATGCAAAAACACTGAGAAAGACTGCAGAGGAAGGTCGTAGAATCACCATTACTAGTAATCTCTGAGTCAGTCATGGCTGTGTCCATCAGTGCCTTTTATTTTTGGTTGTCTTTGCTTTAATTAAATAGATTTTTAATTCCAGGGTTGTCTTAGATTTTAAATAGTTTTGTGCCAGGGACATTGCTGTCTCTTGTTTGATTGAATGCATAGTTATGACAATTCATTAATAAATAATACACTTAGTCATATTTTGTGTAAAAAAAAATTAAAAATAACTCTTTAGAATGTGGATCCAACTACTAAGTTTAGTTTCTTATATTATTTCATCATTCTGACTCATTATGTCCTTCTTTCTTTAATTTTAGAATACATGCATTAGAGGTCTATCTCTCTTGTCTGCCCATAATAACTTCTACTAAGCAACTTTCCTAATCATTAATATTGTAAGAATTAACTAGATCAGTGCACAACTCAAGACATGAAAAAATATTTTTTTATTGAAATCTTGACTTTTATAAATATGTAGTAAGAAACTGGTGGTTGGAGGAAATGTTTTAAAGCATTTTAAAATAGATCATCATAAAGGAAAAGCTATCTTTGACAGTTTTTCTCCTAGAGTTACTGTGTAGGACATTGTCATGATCCTAGGGAGTTCTTTATTGATGCTGAGATTCACCTTGCTTCTGTTGCATGGTTTTGGCTGACAGCATGGAGACTTGGGTTGCCAAGTGGAGGGCAGGCTGATACTACATTTAAGAAAGAATCCCATGGAAAAAGCTAATTAAGTAACAGAAAGCAGGTTAAGGTTTTAAAAATCAGTTAGTTTTTTTAATGAGGTATTTTAATTTTAGAATTCAGGAAGTAGCCCACCTATGAAGAGGGAACTCAGCAAAGTTGTTGCTTTGAAATCCAACAGCTGGTGGCATGTGGCAATACCAAGATGGAATTTTTCTGAGTGAAGAAAAACTACTTAAGGTCATGGAAATTTTATTGCCTCTCTTATAGCATCAACAGATGGAAAAAAAGATTGTCAGGAAAAGAGTAACATAAGGTCAAGTGAGTCTTATCAATGAGTGTCTAGTGCAGCAAAACAGCCAAGGACAGTCCTTACACCTAAGAGGTAGAAGGAAATTGTAAGACCTTAAATCAAAGTCCAGCTTCTGCTTGTATTTATCAAGATTTGTGTAAAGTCTGGCTGTACCTTTGGCCTTGGTGATAGTGGAAGATGTAGATAGTGGAAAGTGTAGACCCACCAAAACTGGTCTTATTTTGGGAAGCTCATATAATATCACCTATCCAAAGGCAGGCATAGACAGCACAGAGTGTTAGATAGTACAGTTATTTCCTCTTATTTCAGCCCAAAGGGTTTCTGACATCTTCATCTGTTGTCAGTTAGTGAATTAAGTGATTTAGTTTTAAGAGATTGAAACTGTCCCAGCAGAGAGAGTTCACTGAGAACAAAGTTGAAGGCTTATCTTGATTTGCCATTCATCTACTAATAAGAATTGCATCTTGGACTTTACCAAGCTTTAGAGACTATTTTCAGGTTTGTTGGTAATTTCAAAATTCCTTTCCCCCCCCCCCCAAATTTTTGCTCTTCCCTTTTTATCTACTTGATCTTCCTTAACAACTTTACGCTCAGTGATGATATTGCTCAGTCATACAGCTCATCCCATCAGTTTTGAGTAATATCAACTGGGTTAAAAATATGTTCAGAAATGAAAAATTCTAAGAGCCTAAGTGATAGGCAGATGAATTCTTTACATGCTTATGACATGATTTTATTCTTGGTGATTCAAGTATGCCTTAAATAAATATTTGTTTATTCCCAATTTTACCCTCCATTTTTGTTATTAAATGTGTCTGCCTTTAGTTTAGCCAATAATCTTTGACTATACAAATGAAGGTGGTCCCAACTATGTAATGCTCTCTCACCAAAGAATTTGAACTTCTCTTCTCTAAAATTATTTACCTACCCCATGGTTCTCTTCCGAAACTTCATTTTTCTTTGTACAGAACAGAAGATCTATGTTTGGAAACATTTCCCCATTCTCAGTTTATAAGTTATAGATTTCTTCAGAGAACTGTCACATAAAGAAGTGGTAATCACTGTCTGCACATTTATCTTCATTGTGCAAATTAGATGAATTTTGAGAGACTCCACATTATAACTGATTTTTTTTTTATAAAACTGTTACTGTCAATGTCAGTATTTCCATATGCATAAAATTTGGCCATGATATTCAACTACTTATTTCTCCTAAGATGGTTCAACATCCTGTATTTCCTCCAAGATTAGTATGAGTTCATTCTGCACCATGTCAAATTATGTTTCTAATCTGGGTCAACAAACACCTGTGTAATAATACTTTTTTCTCTAGTAGAAAAATGAAATCTCGACTAATTCTTGGCTGATATTTATTTTGCTTTCACCTGGATTTTTTTTCCCCCTTTTTTTTGGTGCTGACATCTTCCGTGCTGCAGGAAATCTCCAGTTTTCAATCAAATATATTTGTATGTTTTAAGAATAATTGATAGTTCTTTTGGAACTAAGGAAGTTAGCTTTATAAAAAGTAAGACTTGTAGCTGTCAGTAGAAGATAATCTCAAGCAGAAGTTAAGGAAAATAAAATAACTTTAGTAAATTAACTTAAATTTAAGAAATCTGTATTTGAATGTTTTCTGACTGTAATTCCTATTTCCCACTAGCTAATTGAAAGCTTTATATAATTTCCACTAACACAGGAGCTCATACTGTTTGGCCCTTAGCTGGATGTCTTCTAATTTCTTTTCAATTTTAGTCAGAAACCCTGTTGACATTTTAAGAGATTTGCAATCTGTAGCAGTCATATTATACAGAACAAGAGGAAGAGTCTGTGCTTGGTCTTCTGTTTAACAGGAAGGCTGTCTTCAACAGAAGTGCTCCACTGCTATTGCTTTTGCAACATATCATTACAATCAGTGTCATTTGTTCCATGCTTTCTCAGCATCTGTGAAGCAGCAGCTGGTTACTGCTTTCTTCATCATCAAAGTGCTTTCAAGGACATTGGACTAGAAACTTCTAGGAGAATTTTATTAATTTGCAAACAGAGAAATGTGAGTATTTCAATGCTGGTTTCAAATCTAGGTCAAGTAAGATGTTAAAAAATATTGGCGAAGGCTTATCCACCATGGAAATGTGTATGTTGATCACATATGAAAAATCTTCTTGGAAGCAATGGAATTCTCTTCTTACAATTTTGATGATTCTCCATTATTTTGATAATTTTAATTCTCTTCTTCATAATTTTCTTTTACTTTGCTAGAGATACCAGAAATACAATAGGTCCCTTTAAATCTTCACATTGACATAAAAGTCTGCCTTTAATACACTTAATTTGTAGGATTTACATGACTCTAACACAAAGAAATCTTCTTCAAACAGAAATCTGGGCACATTTTAGCCATCTCTAATCTTTCTGCAACTTTAGCTCCTAATTGATAGCCACCAGCCTATATTTTAGATATGTGAAGTTTGGCAATAAAAGCAAAAAGATTTAAATATTTCAATTGAGAAGGCATCATGTGGTTGACATGTCCTTTGTTTATTTGTTCTGTGTAACTGGGATTCCATTTTTATGGTAAAGCTATCAAAAAATGCGTCATGGCAGTTGTTGTCTTAGCAAATCATCAAAATCTTTTTAATAATTCAACATAAACTTGGGGAAGAGAAGATCCAAAATGAGCAATACTTAAATTTTAAAATAGGTAAGAAATGGTGGTAGAGGCACTATGGGGCATAAGAATATTAGATCATCTCAGTGGTCTGTCGTAGTCTTCATTTACTCAAGGCCAAACCATTGCAGATGTTAACAATTGCTAAAGTCTAATACAATCAAATATACAGCTAAATTTCTTTGATAATACTTTAAGATGTCTGTGTGCTATTTTTTAAACCTACAAATACAAATTAATTTTTGCTTTCAATGTTCTTTCAGAATGGGTGAGACTGGTGATTTTGGAAAGAGACATAGCAAACTTGACTGTTTCAACCTCCTTGCTCAAAGCAAGGTCAGCTACAGCACATTGTTCGGGACCGTGTCTATTTGAGTCTGAATATCTGCAAGGGTGGAGACTTCATGTCTCTGGGCAACCTGTTCTGGTGTTTGACTACCCTTACACTAAAAAGATTTGTTACATTCTAGTGAAATTTTCATTATTTTACATACCATTGCCTCTTTTTCTTTCACTGCTTACCACAGACAGTAGTTTAACTCTCTCTTGATTACTACCGTGCATCTGATATTTATACACTCTGAACCTTTCTTCTTGTGACTAAACAGTCCCACCTCTCTCACCCTCTCTTCTTATGTCAGGAATTGGAAATTATTCTGGATAGGTGAGGAAACCATCTTTTATATCTTTCTAATATAAGTCTAAAGTTTATTCAACTCCCTTCTTGATGTATTTTAATTTTTCCCAATAATTTTATTATAGTTATAACCTTGCTGATCCTAACAACATCATATTTTCTCCCCTCTCCACATGTTAAAATCTCCTGTGTCCTCTGCATGTCTCTCAGTGTATAAACTGAAAGGATATGCGTAATCATCAAATATTTCGCATTATAGTTTGAAAAATTAATAAATTACAGTAAGTGTCTGCAGTTGCACCACAGTGAAGGTGTAGTGACTGGAACTAATATCGTGGAATACTAAAGTACATTTATTTAACAGTTCTACTCCCCTTTTGATTTTCGCCACTAGGAGGTGAAAGTGGTCCTTCCACATAATCAGCACCAGGAAAACCTTGTCTTGCTCAGTGCCTTTTCTATCTTTTTTTTTTTTTTTGGTAGAATAGGAATGTTTTTTGTTTAGTTTTTCTTTTATAATGCTTTGTTTGTGGCTCACCCTGTTCACACAATCATTTCCTCTTGGTTGATAATCTGTCTTTCCCTCCCTCAAAATGGCCTAAAAGCATTCCCTCCCTTTGCCTTTTCCAGCATTTCTGCCTGACTTTAAAAAAAGCTAAACAAATTTAAAAAATCTCCAAGCTAGCCTTTCCAAACTGGCAGCCTCACCGCTGTAGCCCTGCATCCCTAAAAGCCAAATGCTTTAAGGCCACTTGAATTCAGTGAATTGAAATTGCCCAGTAAATGCCAAGAGCTAGGGTTATTCAAATGGCCCTAGGGAATTAGGCTCTCATTTCTTACTAAACGACTTTGTAAGGACACAACATCCAGTTCTTGGCCTTTTAAATTTGTCACTGTTGGTTATATTTATGAAATTGCTCTTTTATTTAAGTGCTTTAAAATTCCAACAAGACCACTGACAGAAGCTGTTTCTCTCTAATTTATTTTTTTCAGTAACACGATCATATTTCTAACTAGCTTTCCTTCTTCAAAATTTCTGTTCCCTGAATTATTTGTAATTTATCTCAGGATAAATATTCCCCAATTGAATTAAACACTGCAGGTCTGCACTCTTAATTACTCTCCTCTCTGCACTGTCTTTCAACAGAAAAAGGTCAGAGAGGGACAAGAAATGTGACCTCAAATGAAAAAAAAAAACCCAGGCAAAAGGCATTTAATGGGGCTTGCATACAGTAGTAAGTGCTAGATCTTTAATTTAGGTGTTTACTTGGAGATGTCTCATTCTGATCAAGTACCTTAGAATATCATTCTGCAGAAATATGAAGACATTTTTAGACACTTTCTTGTAAATCTTTACACCCACAAATGAAAACACTAGAAATCAATAGCAGAACACTTTTATTTTTAATTGGAGTATGCCTTAAGATAATAATTCTTTTATGCAAACTGCAGGATATAAAAATTAATAATAAAACACAGGATTATGAAATAAATCAAGGAATTGTGGGTTCCTGAGTACTCAGGATTAGGGATATTGCATCCGCACTCTTTTTTTTCTCATTGATTTGAAGATGAAAATACCTGAACTCTGTCTCTTTTACAGTCGGTATATTCCCTCACATTCTGACACTAACTGAAATGAGGTCAGTTAACCATATCCCTGCCATATGTTGCCAGGGAATGCAGCAAGGATAAATAATGTAGTAGGAACTTTCTTTTTCTTACTCTTGATTCAAGTGTAAAATATTTACCAGATTATTAAGAATTGATTATCTTTCTTCCTCTATCTTTTTCAGCAATTACATTTTTCCTTTCGCTGAAGTGTTGGAAGTACATGCCTCAAACACACACCAAAACGATTATTTTTTTGCCGAGACTTATGCAGTCCATAGTGTCTCTCCACCCCCCTAGTGGACTTTCCTATCCTTAATTTTTAAATTCATAGTTTTATAAGAACGATGAACAGGCTTTTTTTATTTAATCAAATTAAGTTAGGGAGGTAGAGGTTGGGGTTTTTTTTCTAACTTATTGGTTCTTTCCATGTGCTGTTCTTGCTTATATGAGCTTTTAGATTAGCATTTTCATTTAACAAATATAGCTTTATTTGGAAACCCACTTAAGTTAATGGTTAAATTTCTTTTTTCTTTTTTCTTTTTTCTTTTTTTTCCCCCCACTTCCCTATGTCTTTATGAACTTTGTTATTGTGGGGAATGTTATGATGATATTATCCATATAAAATTTTTCAGTAACTGTACAATACTTCAAGTCTGTCTTGCATCAATCACATTGAGCCAAAATCTATGATTTCTAATCAGTAAAGTTCTTTTCTAGAGTGATAGCTTTGCTCAATTTAAGACCTGCAGGATTTGGCCTGTAGTTTTTCCTGTACTAAAAGAACTTGATCATGTTTTCATGAAATAAACCTAGTATTCTTTTCTATTGGTTTTCCTTTCCTGGATCTCATTTCCTCTAAGACATCTGGCATGTAAAATTGGCTGACAGGAATGTTGCCTGGTGCATGAGCCTTGGAACGTTAGCATTCTACAGCTTAGTGCCATATCATGAGTGTGTTTCATAATGTTGGGAAGGATGAGTTTCCAGTTTATTCTCATGCACAGACTCTGAATTTTTCTTTTAACAGTACCTTGACCGGTTGTTATAAGTAGGAACTGAACACCTAGCTGGTAATATACAAAGAGCAAGAACCTGTTCAAGTAACCAGCCTCAAAATAAGACACCAAAACCCAGTCTTGATTTCCTCTCTGAATTGAATGACATGAATACATTCAGAAGGATTTGTAGATGATTTTCCCCGGCTTGTGCTTCTATTTCTCTGTTACAAAGTTGATGGTTTGTAAAAATATTTGCTTTGCAGAATAGTCATGCTTTATGTCTTTCTCATAAATCAAACAAAACCAAGGTCCTAAGATAATTCTTTAGTTCCATTATTATGAAAGGAGAGATTTCCATTGATCACACTAGATTTCAGATACTGCTCTTAGGCAGGCTTATAGCTGAACTATTTTTAGTTTTCTAATGTAAGGAATGTATAATTGAAATATTCAGAGCCACTGTCACCTACTGCACATAGCATTATTCTGTTAGACTTGCGTCACATCTGAGCTGTCATACCTTCAGCTATACTGAAGTCAGGGAGCTGCAGCTTCTTGCAAAACCCTCTACAGGTTCTGCGTCTGTCATATCAGACAGTCAGGTGAGTGCTGAATTCACTGGAGCTCGCCAAACTGAACATATTTGGGCTATGATTGCTGCAACAAGTTAGAGAAGTAAAGCTACAGAGCAAATGCGTTGGGGTGGAGGAGAAGGCACAAAATGAGAAGGCAGAGCTGAAGGCAAGCAAGCAAATAAGGATTTGTTAGGCTTCCTCAGAGATACTCTGGCCAGGCATTCCCTGGTAGGCTTTCCCTGTGCCTCAGTTTCTCAGGCTGTATTTTCCTTGATATCACTGCTCCTCTTTCTTGCTCATAGCAGCCTGACAGTTTCTAATATGTAGGTTCCCACTGCACTGGCATATTCGACTTTCCTTTCATGTCTGGTTGTCCTTAATTCCGCATTATGCAAAAGTTTTGGGTTTTGGCAGCTTCAAATTTCCAAGGGATTCCAAGGGGAAAAATCAGACAATTTTTCCTAATTGACAATGAACAGAACAGTGAAGTACCCTACTAGCAGTGAATATCTTCACTCTGGCAAGGTAATAAGTGTGTTTAAATTTTTAGGATTTCCATTGCTAGGAAGGTAGGGAGCTTGCCTTGATTTCTGTGTTATTGAAAGATAGGAAGTCATCAAAATTATGCATTTTTTAAAAAAGTCTTATTTTAGAGAGCAGAACAGTTTGCATGCCGAGCATATCCTTGAGTGTCTGCTAAGAATTTGCACCAGACACAGAACCTAAAATAATATAGCCATAGAAAGATACTGGATGAATCTGAAGCCTTTGCCTGTTTCAAATCTCAGCTACTGCTTTTGAACAAAGGAAATAGTTTCTTGTTTGGCAGATGTAAAATAAGGTTTACTATGTTACATATATGTCCAGTTTAGAAGAACGATTTTAAAGCTTTGAAGGAAGGTTATTTATAATTTTCAGCAAATTAGGTAGATTTGTCAGAATGCTGTGTGCATAATGAATTTCAAAATTTAGAGTAAAAACAAATTTCAACGTCTCTACACAGAATTAAGAAGAAATGTGCAGAACATAAATTTTGAACTCAACTCTGCATATCTGTAACATTCTGCTAAATGTTTAATATTTATGTTTTGCACTTGATAAATTCATTAATATCACTTGCCTGTCAGTCAATGCAGTTAATGGAATGCAACAATCTTTTAATGTGTTTTATTTACTCTGCCATCTGTTTCCAAGACTAAAAAAAACTATGCCTTCCATGTTTCCTTGTATGTCATGTAGACCTCTGGTTGGTTTTGCATCCTTTTGGGTTCTTTCCATTCAATATCATCTATGGAATTTGATGCAAATACTGAGTGCAGTATTCCAGTGGAAGCCTTAACACTTCTTAACTTGCTATATTTTCTTCTGATCTTCTACTCTTCTTCCCCTAGCTTGAAAGATGCATTGTACCATGAAATAGCTCTATTAGAAAGAACATAAGTAATTAAATAAATTTGGTTTGTTAAAAATGAGAAATATTTCTTCTTGTATCATTACATCTGTGTCTAAAGTATTAGAAGAATCTCATTTTTACATTCACTCTGTTATTTTTGTATTGGGGTGTGAGAAGATCCTCAACACAGGAGTTGTAATTTTGGATCCATAGCATCATGTTACATGACTGATAAGGTGTGTTGGGTTTTGGTGATGGTGGGGTTTTGGTAGCAGGGGAGGGGCTACAGGGGTGGCTCCTGTGAGAAACTGCTAGAAGCTTCCCTAGCTCCAATTTGGACACACCTCTAGCCACAGCTGAGCCAATCAGCACCTCTGCAATTGAAATATTTAAGAGGAAAAAAAAAAAAAGAACTTGTAGTGGAGAGAGGGGCAGAGTGTGAGGAGTTCTCTCCCTGAGGAGGAAGGAGCATCAGAGACAACGTGTGATGGACTGACCATAATACCTGTTCCCTGTCCCCTTGTGCCACTGGAGGGGAGGAGGTAGGGAAATTGGGAGCAAAGTTGAGCCCAGGAAGAAGGGAGGGGTGGGGGGAAGGTGTTTTTGAGATCTGGTCTTGTCTTGTTCTCTTCTGATTTGATTCATCAAATTAAGTTGATTTTTCTTACCCAAGTTGAATCTGTTTTGCCTGTGACCATAATAGGTGAGTGATCCATCCCTGTCCTTGCCTCGACCCACAAGTCTTTTCTGATATTTTCTCCTCCCCATCCCACTGAGGAGAGGAGTGAGTGAGCGTCTGCATAGTGCTCAGATGCCGGATGGGCCTAAACCAAGACATAAGGGATTGTTAGTTGCTGTATGAGAAGCTTGTCACAATTTTTCGTCCCTAGATTTTGTGAAAATAGAAAGGTGAAACACTAATATTTAATATATTAAGTATCTACTAAGTTCATCCAATGTGTGGTAGGACAAAATGATGACATTTTAATAGGATATATTCCTCCTATACTTGAAAGGAAGGCCTGGGAACTAAAATTTTACAGGGCTACATGCAAGTGTGATGAATGAGTGCAAATCCATGGTGGAGAAGGATGGAAACTTGGAAATTCCTCTCTATTTTCTTTCTAGTGAGTCAAGCAGATGCTAAGGTAAAGTTAGGAGTTACGAACTGTAATACTGAAATCAGAAAGAAATTGTTTAGTATTTCATGTCTAAAATTCTACAGTGAAGTACTGCATTTGTTAATAAGAATGACCAGAATTAGTACCTTAACATCAAAGGTGTAACTTGACATTTAGAGGTGTTCCTGGGTCACCTGGCATTTCTTTTAAAGTTTCTGCTGTGGATTATCTTCTCTGCATGCTCTCGAACATCAAAATGAGAACATTGAAACAAACGTTTTCACCTGAAAATGTTGCTTTGTTAATACATAAACTTCACACATAAACTTCTGTATTAAATTCTTGAAATGTTCCATATATAAGTTTAAGGCAGGCATTTGGGGTTTGTCTTTTTTTTTTTTTTTTGAAGTAAGAAACCATGACCTATACTTTCTTAGTTATGAATCTGATTTTCAGATCTTGAATTTAAGCTGAGCTGAATATTTCTCTTTAATCGGTAATCACATGCATCCATGCTTTTACTGCTTTCTTCTTGGCAAAATGAGTAAACAGAGATGTCATTACCAAGTCTTTAAAATAAACAAAACCTTAGTCCTCTTCCAAGCAAATTGTATGAGAAATAATTGGCATGTGAATTCAGTGTATTGTCTTTTCCATATTCAAAAACTGTCCAAATCTCACTTGATTAAGCATAAAACACCTATGTGAATGCCACTAGGAGTATCGATGAATACTCAATTTTTCATTGTCTCCTTTTGGTTTTGATAAAACATTGTCAAATTGCATGTTAGTCTTTCCTCTTCTACGAGTACAGATTTATTCTCCAGAGACTGAAAGAATCATTTCCACAGTGAGATTTTTTTAAGTATTTCTTTTTTTCACTTAGAGTTGGAGACTTCAATAAGCTGGTAAATTAGTGTGTACTTGTTACAGCTTGTTTGTCTGATGCTCTTTTTTCCCTCATAAATATATCACAAGACTCTTAAATCTTACGAGCCACAGGTGGTTAAAAGAGGGGTCTCAGTTTGCAGTGATTCAAAAAGTATTGGTTTATCTTCTTGAATTCACTAACTTTTCTTTTTTTTTAGTCTGTTGGAAGTTTTTTCCCTTTTGACACAGAGCAAGTATTGAATACTATGTAGCAGTTGATTTCTCCTGATTCAATATCACTTGGCTGCTTACATGATTTAAATTGCTGGTTTGGTTCCATCTAGGCATTGGTTTCTCAAGAGATTATTAGAGAGAGATACAAAACCCCTTTACCATCTCTTCTGGTAGCTGAATTTCTGTGTAAATTTTTCCAGGAAACCAATGAGGCTACATTTAGGCAGAAGAATAATAAAAGTAAACCTGTTAGGAGTACATACATAGTTCAGAACACAATCAAAACTGCTACATGTCAGTGTTTACAGGGTTTGTAGAAACCTGTATCTGTTTGTAGGATTTATTTAGAAGTCTGTGATATCTGAGGACTGTGCTATATGGTGTTTTCGGTAAAACTTCTAGGGTGATGTCAGGATAACAATTTATTGTCTTTTGCCTTCTCAATTTGCAGTCTGCTGGATTCTGATATCTGAGACTACCATAGTTAAGTTTTAGGATGAAATATTAAACGTGGGATAAATATAGTCCCTACACATACATATCCAATATTTTTATCTAATACTATGTTCAGATTAATGTAATAGCTCAATTTTTCTTTGAAGTTACTCTGATTAAAAGTCTGGGTTGACTTCCTGTATGTATTTTAGTACATGGGCTAAATTCTTCATTGACAAATAATTTGAAACAGTGACTAAGAACCATCAAAAGGCAAACTTTAAGAAACAGACAACTAATTTAAATGTATGAAGTAGCATTGTCCCATGACATATAAAGACAAATAATGTCTTTGTAACTGGAAATGGATCTCATAAGCATTTCAAAGGCCTTGACAGTATTTGATTTTAGTATCTTTCTCATCAGGTCTACACTTGGTGCTTTATTTCCTGAATCTAGAATAACAGAATGTCTGTAGCAAGGCATTTGTTTTTAATAGCAGATATAAAAACTGAGTTGGAATTCTTGAGTGCTGGTCTTAGTTCTGTTATGGACTAGCTGTATGTTTTTTAGCAAGTTAGCTGGAATGCAATCTTTCACTTTTGTCTGCTACAAAATGAGATAATTCTGCTTAATTTTCTTCTGAAAAACACCATGAGATGTTTCATAAGTAGAAAGAACTATTCATTCTTGATCTCGTAATTATCTGTACTAGTTACTGTCAATTTTCTATGTTATGTTCAAATTATATGGCATACCACCTTGATAATGTCTTCAGGCTTCAGCAATCTGAGACACCACATGACATTTCTAAACGAAGGGTTTTAACAGGGCCTTCATCAGAGAGTATTATGTAATTAGTGTTATGTTTCAGCTTCTACATTTTTTGTATTTGTCCTTTCAGTTTTCTGAAACTTTTTAGGTTAAAGTTCTGCAGATTTATTTTCTTCTGAAGTAGTATCTGTAATTGCATATACACTCTGAAATTGGGCAAGTAATAGATATTTCTGCATAAGGGGGCAAGCTGGATATGAAAGAATCCACTGTATTATAATAATTTGAGTATTACTTTTAGCTGAACGTTGAACAGAATTTCTTTAGAATGGGAAAGACATTCCAAATAAAAGTTGCCTTTTGTTTCCTCCATTTCTTGCCTTGATAGATTTACAAACCTTTCAAAATCTTAAATTGCACATTTTAGGCTTTTTGTACAGGTGGAAAATCCCTCATCTACACAAGCTTGTGTTTCATACATCCATGAACTCTTAATGATTCTCACCCTTTCTGGTGCTTGAGAGGATTTAACAGGTCAGGAAGAATTCATAAGGTGCTGGAGAAACACTGTGGTGTCACCAGTTAAACTCTGATTTTTTTTTTTTTTTTTTTTTAAATCAAGGTAGAGTTTACCTACATCTGACACTAGTGTGCTGAGTGATATTGAGGAATCTTGTCCCATAATAAAATGAAAACATCACCATTCATTTCCCACGTTTGAGGATATGAAAGCCATAATGAGAGAGGTTTTGAAAATTTTCAGTTTTAAGCATATAAATTACTGTGTTTACCTGCTGCTGGGAAGCTTGGGGGTATAGTAAGCAGTGCAAAGGGAGGAACAGTTTCTTCCACATGGCCTAGACTTACTGTCTCACAGAGAAGGTGGACAGGATAGAAAACACTCTCCTGAGACATTCTCTGGGTCTATAATTACAAGAACATGAAGGATGAGGAAAGAACATTTAACAGTAGTATTTTTTGTACTAAAAGAAACGTGCACGCAGAAAACAATGGCTGAAGAAGAAACACAGAAAGAAGGCACTTACAGTACTGGTGAAAGCTAAAATGTGCCAGAAAGAATTGTTTTAGAACAAGATATGTAATAAATTATATTTTATTACATAATAATTTGTAAATATATTAGATAATTACTTTCAGATTAAAATTTGAACACACATTTACACAGTATTCTTATATTGGATATATTGTGTTAGCTAAATAAGATTTTATAGATACTTTCTAGGAAGTTAATTTTAAGAAATGGTGGTAGCAACTCCTCAATTATCAGGCTGGATGGTTGTATTCAGAGAGTTGTGGTCCGTGGCCTGTTGTCTGAGTGGAGTCCAGTAATGAGTGGCCTTCCTCAAAGGTCAGTGAATGGAAGTCCGATATGATTTTCAGCCTGATGCATTCAAATCCTTCTGCCTCACTTCTTGATAGCATGCTCAAATCAGTAGACCTACTAGGTTTTTTTGTTGCAAGGACTGGGAAGGCATTTCCTGCTTTTCCTATTGCTCCAGATCACTATGTTGCAAGAATATGGGATATATGGAACAGAAGGAAAAAAACAAATTTAAAAAGTGAAAACATTACTTAGTGGAGAGAACAAGTAGTGAGAAGCTGACTCCTGAAGGGCTTTGAGTCCAGACCAAAGACATTGCATTTTAATTGAAATGGTTGTTGTATTAAAGGTTAAGTCCAAGTACTCCCCAAACAAACAAAACCAACCCAGTGGTAACCTGGAAATCCTGCTTTAATCTTTGTTTTATCTCAGTTTGACTAACACTTTTCTTCCTGTTCTGTTCAATTTCTTCTCAGCTTTTCAGTTGTCAAAATACAGGGATGACAAATTACTTATTTTCAGAAAGACAGCAGAAAATCCATGTACCACTGATGCATAGGGCAACATGTGCAAGTTATTATAAATATTAATAGCTCTGTCACCGTCCTAGTTGGTAAAACACACTTCTCAGGGGTAAGTCCTTTTTGTAGAAATGATTGTCTTAGAATCACCACTAATCACCTTTATATTTTTACTTATTATATCTCTTCTAAATACTTTTTAGATAAGGTCGTAAGCCAAATTGAGGGAATAATGTGCAAATAAAGGTATTTGTAACCAAGTGCAAAGCAGTTTGAAAATAGGACAAAAACACACACAGCTGAATGAAGTTGCCCAAGTAGGAAAAAAAAAAATAAACTATTGAGTTCTCTGCACACAATGTCAACTTTGCACTAATAAAATAAGAATTTCTTCCATGACATTTTTAACAGCTGCTGTTGATAGTCCTAATTTTTACTAAGCTTCCAGAAGTCCTGCTGATCTTCAAGAAGCAATGGATTTCTAGAATCATTTTTTTCTTCAGCTGTGATCTAAAACCTGTTCCAAGTCAGGCAATAAATAAGTTAATTTCCCAGTAAGTCAACATCCAGGCTTGGTTAATCTGCAGCAACACTTTGATCAAAAGGCTCTATAAATTAAATTATCTGCATCTGAGGAAGTGCACAATTGAAGTAAGGAGCTGGCCACTAAATTTGAGTTTTTCTGAACTATTAATAATTAGACATTTCCTTAATCCCTGTGGAGTGTTATTTTGATAATGTTAGCATAGCTTACCACACAGTTGTATTTACTAACAAATACATGTTGTTCATGTAAGATTGGAAAAATTGTGGTAATATATGCAATACATATGATTAAAGACTTTAAAAAACTGTGTTTAAGATTAAAAATTAATGCTTTTTTAAAATGTCCCTTGGCCACATTGCGAAATCCACAAGTTGTTGCAGCCTCGGTTAACTGCATCTCATCATCACGAAGTAGGAATGAAAATGCATTTATTATCAGTTGATTATTTTTTTTAAACTGAAATCTCCATAAATTACTCAAGTATTATGATAACACAGTGCGGGTTTAAAAATTATTGGCTGTGAATATCTAAATACATAGATCTTTTTGTGAAGGATATTTTTTTAGGTATTGTGCACTTGAATGTCTAGAATGGCTACTATGCCAGCATGATAAAAATACAAGAAGTCAGAGTAAAGATAAGATGGGAAACCAGTCCAGGAAACTATTCTGCACTGTAACCAAAATCAATATCTAGGGGAAAATGCAAGAACAAGGCAACATATAGTGAAACTTTCCTAGCCTCCATTGATTTTGAATTTAAAGACTTCCTTGGCCTGAGGCCTTTTTTGTGACTATTTGCATTTGCAGTGGTAAGGCTGTCCTCAGGCCTCCCAGATCCAGGAGTTCACTGGCACAGAGAGACAGTGCATACTGCAAAAGAAAATGTAATTATTGAGCTTTTAAGCCAAATGGAGATACACAAGTTCTTGGGACCACATGGGATATATATGAGCTATGCAGTATTGGTGTGAGGCTGCTCTCTATCGTACTAGAAAGGTTATGGCAACTGTGGGAGTTTAGTGACTGAAAAAAGGCAAACATTGCACCCACTTGAGAGGGCCAAGATCTGTGGAGATACAAGTTGGCCTCAGTACCCAGAAAGTAATAGAAAAAAATTTTCCTGGAAGCTGTTTCCAAGTACATGAAAGACAACAGGGCAACTGGGAGAGGTCAGCATAGATTTACCAAGATGTAATCGTGCCTTAACTTTGTGTTCTTATGGTTCACACCTCTCCAGCTCATTTAGGGGAAGGCTGAACGGTGTGAGTGCTAGAACAGGTTGCAGCAGGATTCGACATATAGTGCCCCTCCATTAGTGACTGGCTATTTTTCCTGACATCTTTTCTGCTCTATGTTCAGCAGTGTGCACAGATGAACTTCCCTCTCATTCCATGACAGGAGCTTAGTATTTTTTAAGAACTTTGGATGAGGGACATAATTTACAAGAATTTTGGAAATTCAAGTCAACCTGAGGTTTTCTGACTACATGTTTTTCCTCCCTTCTAAAGAACTTTCCACAGATTTCTGAAGTTTAACTTCACAACCACCATCTTCCTTTTCCTGCAAGATACCATCTTTATCATAGAATATTAATTCACATGCTCACAGATTCTGTTCTTGAGAATAATTTAAGTGATAGAGACATAAGGCATGGTAGATTGTAGTTCCTTAAATGTCCCTTGGATATCTCTGGAAGAGTCAGTACACATTAGCTACCACCTAGTTCTTGTACCAAGGAGCTTTTGAGTGAGTGTCTGTATACTAGAGTTCAGATATCTTCCTCTGTAGATGAGTACGGTTTTTTCCTGGACATTCAGGACCTGGTCATTTCAGTCTCACCTTTATGCCTGGCAAGATCATGGAGCAAAGTGTTTGACACAGTCCTGCATGACATCCTTGTGTCTAAAATGGAGAAGCATGGACTTGACCAATGGACCACTCGGTGGATAAGGAATTGGCTGGATGGTTCCACTCAGAGAGTTGTGGTCCATGGCCTGATGTCTGAGTTGAGTCCAGTGATGAGTGGCCTTCCTCAGAGGTCAGTGTTGAGACCGGTGTGTTCAACATCTTTGTCAGTGACACAGACAGTGGGATCAAGTGCACCCTCAGCAAGTTTGCCAACGACACCAAGCTGCGTGGTATGGTTGACATGCTGGAGGGAAGGGACACCATCCAGAAGGACCTGGACAGGCTGGAGAAGTGGGCCTGTGGCAACTGCAGAAAATTCAACAAGGCCAAGTGCAAGGTCCTGCATGTGGGTTGGGGCAATCCCAAGCACAACTACAGGCTGGGTGGAGAATGGATTGACAGCAGCCCTGAGGAGAAGGACTTGGGAGTAGTGGTGAATAGCTGCATATGAACCAGCAGTGTGTGCTGACAGCTCAGAAAAGCAACCGTATCCTGGGTTGCATCAAGCGTGGCCAGCAGATTGAGGGAGGTGATTCTCCCCCTGTACTCTCCTCTAGTGAAACTGCACCTGAAATAATGTGTTCAGCTCTGGGACCGGCCACATCAGAAGGAGGTGGACCTGATGGATCGAGTCCAGAGGAGGCCATGAAGATGATCAGAGGGCTGGAACACCTCTGCTCTGAAGAAGAGCTGAGAGAATTGGGTTTGTTCAGCCTGGAGAAGAGAAGGCTCCTGGGAGACCTTATAGCACCTTCCAGTACCTGAAGGGGCCCTACAAGAAAGCTGGAGTGGGGACTTTTTACAAGGGTTTGTAGTGATAGGACAAGGGGCAAGGTGTTTAAATTGAAAGAGGGTAGATGGCATTGGATAGCAGAAATTATTCCGGAGAGGGTGGTGAGGCACAGGAGCAGGTTGCCTGGAGAAGCTGTGGATGCCCCATCCCTGGAAGTGTTCAAGGTTAGGCTGGATGAGGTTTTGAGCAACCTGGTCTAGTGCAAGGTGTCCCTGCCCATGGCAGGGGGATTGGAACTAGATGGTCTTTAAGGTTCCATCCAACCCAAACAATTCTATGATTATATCATCCATTACTATTTGTTTTTATCTATAGGCTCCATAGTTCCTTCTGCTGACACTTCATTTTATGAAGGCTTTTGAGACACTTCCAACATTCCATGTCAGTCCTATCTTAAGAGTGAAGCCTGCACATCTTGTTAAGGTATGTCCTGGTTTTGGTGTATTCTGAGGTGTGAAATGTATATTTCAGGAAAGAGAAAGGAAGAAAGCAAATACTGCAAAATCTGTGTGGATGAGGAATTTTCAACACATTTTTTTATTAACCATAATCCTTTATTAGACCTCACAGAGGTGTAAACTATACATACAAATACATTAGAAAGATACCCTCTTAACAGTAATGCTTCACATTTTGGACCTGATACCAAGAGGGTTGCAAACATTTCAGTACATTCTACAAACCAAAGGGTGCATTAGCCTTTATGTATACAGAGTGACAAAGCCCTTTCTGAAATCAAAGTAGATAAAAGTGAAAATCAGTCAACTACCTCTTCCAACCTTTACCTACCATAAATGCATATAAAAGCCTTTAAAAGCATGAATACACTATTATTTATGGAGCAAAGTTTACTGTTCTAGACAGCTCTTAGAGAGGGGAAGAGAATGGTCAAGATGGCATTACATGAACTGCAAACTAGCAAAAATTCTTGATCTCTTTTAATATTTGTACATATTAAGAGCTCTGTTTTTTTGATTTATTGGTTGTTACTAGAAAAGCTTATAAGTGCTAAATGGGGAGAATAGCGCAACAAAGACATTGTTGAGGTATTTGGGGGATTCTGCAACACAATGATGTTACATACACAGTATGAAATATTATTTGTCATCAAGTAGTGACATTGTATTATGAGTAAGCACAAGAAAATAAAAAGGAAAGAATAAATCCAGTTAGAGCTTTAATAGAGAGTTTAAATGGTTTTTAGTGAAGGAACATTTAACACTTGTCACTGTTTGGTTATAATGACTTGAAATGTTAATAGTAGCATTATTCAGTAGTGAAATCAGAAATTCGTGTATCCACATTCATGCTTGCATCACGGAAACCCCACTTTTAGTCAGGATGCCAATTGAAGTTCAACAGTGAAGAAAGGGAGGACAGTTTAAAATCCTATTGCAAAGGGTGTCCTCCTGAACACCACGTGCTATTGATCTCTTCATTTAACACTTCTGGGTGGCTTTGCAGATAATCTGGGAGGAGAGAAAGCTCATGTACGATTTGATTATCAGCAGCAGGTGGTGCTGCTTCTTCTACTTTAACTTGTTTCCTAATATCTAAGGCTTGATAAACATGTTTAATATTCAACCCAAAGACTCCAAGAATTAAGAAACTATGAAATAGAACCATCACATTCTGATAAAAGCAATGTGAAGTATCAGAATACAGGTGAAGTTGTTCAGAACATTATGAAGTACTGGTATACTTTCAGTGGAGCATTTTATGGCTCGAGTTTGATGAGACAGTTTAATCAGGCAACGATTTTAATTATGCAATTTTAACAGTTGTTTTTTCATCTTGCACAAGACTTCTATAGAATTGAGTTGAACTAATTCCTTAGAAATGGTATTAAATGAAGAGTTAAGATTTATATTCTGTATCATGAAGTGTAACTTGCATGTGCTTTATTATATTCAAATTTGTCTCTAAGTGGAAATAATGGAGAGTACTGTAATTCTTATGCAGTATGTATGTCAATTTGAGTTGAAATTTTAATCTTATTTTTTTTTTTTTAAAAGCTGGAATTCATTCCTGTGCACAAAATAAGGATATTGTACCTCTTTCAATGGTAGCACTTTAGTCCATTGGTCTTGGTTCCTTTCTCTTTGATCATTGTTAAAGTGGGCTTTTTCATACCATAGACCAGGTTAATGCCAGTAAACCAAGGAAAGTGGGACATTTGTGTGCTTTTAAAATTTATGAAGTTAAATATTTCACTAGAAAATATGGATTTCATTGAATCAGTTGTAAATATAGTTATCTGGTTAATTTTTTTTGTTTAACACAAGTACAGGAAACATGATGCTGTTTATCAAGATAGAGTCTTTGTTCTGCAGGTATTTTGACGTAGCTTTAGAGGAGTGAGATGATAGTAATGAATGTAAGATACATTAAGTTGGAATGTCTTTGATTTAAGTAAAAAAAGATTCATACTTTTAAGGGGGGGGGGAATCTCTCAAATATATTTGTGCTGGTTCTTAAGAATTTCAATCAAGTCTGAATATGTAAATATTGTAGGTGGGTGTATGTATGTTAAATATTAGTGGGAAAGAATGTTTAGCAGCAGAAGTATCATGTTGATGCTTTATATGACTTTTGTGAGCTAAGCTGACAAAATATAAAGCTACTGAAGAATACAGAGAAATCAAAAATTCATATAAATAATTTGAGATATAGGAATTTACAGTGCTAAGTCTTTTCCACTTCTGAAATAGTTAAGTTTACTGTAGAGAGGTATGAATTATTCCTACAAAAAAATCTAATTGACAAAATGAATAATTGAGGTGATATTAAATGTTAGAAATTTTATTTCTTCTCTGTTAATATTACCCATTATTCTTCCTTGGAAGAGATGCTTACACTTAACTTCCATGAAGTGATTTTTTTTTTTTTTTTAAATCTGGATAAGAATGAAATAAAAGTAATTTTTTTAAATCAGTGTTTTCATATTAAGGACCTCAGAGTCTTTCTTTTATATCTGTACTTAGACAGATAGATTTGCCTGGTGACCGAAGTGTCTTATGATTTAAAAATCAGGTCATTTCTTTAAGCTTGAAAAACAAAGGTCGGATCCAACTTGTGACACCCATCTTATACAATGTTCTTCTAAAACTAGATTCCAGTTGGATTATTGAATATAATCCATGAGAAACAATGTGTAAAAAGCAAGAAATTCTAATTTTACTTGAGAGAAAAAAAAACC
Organism: Eurypyga helias; assembly: GCF_000690775.1. Lineage (NCBI taxonomy): Eukaryota > Metazoa > Chordata > Aves > Eurypygiformes > Eurypygidae > Eurypyga > Eurypyga helias. Next base: position 83,771 of record NW_010228701.1, read on the forward strand.
CCATAATATACATGTGCCCACACACATGAACATACACACATTATAACATATATATATACACATATACATACATATGTCTATATATATGTATATAACTATATATGCATACACACACCCCTTATGAAACTTATATAAGATTTCCTAATGTAAGCATCAGGGAGGTTCTTGTTTTGGTCTCCACCAGACTGGTATCTCTATACTGTACTACATGTAATCAAGTTTCAGATATTCCCATAACACCTTTCATGTAAAAAATCAAACAAGATTCATATAAATCAGGTACTGTATGTTTGGACAGTTATATTTCAGAAGAATATTCCAATGCTGTGAGAAGCAGAAAGTATAGTGTAGGATTAGAATGAGTAAAAACTTTATGTTAATAACATTTTTTCCTTCTTTCAAGACACCTTTAATCTAGTTGCTTTACTTAATGTTACGTCCACACATAAATTGGATAATTAATAATCTCATCAAGGCAAATTCTTTATTTTTTGTGGATTGTACCCGAGATGAAAAAATCTTAATCACTTGAAAGGCTCATCTCCTCCTCCTTACCCTTGACCTCCAAATAATAAAAAAAAAAAGAATCAAAATGAAACAACCCCGACCAAAATAAACATACAAACAATATAATGATGATGCAATAGTGTTTTAACTAGGTTTTCTTGAGGGGAAGGAGCAGGGAGGAATGAATATTGGTTTTGAATAGAAGTTAGGCATTTGGAAGACTTGTTTGCACTGAACAGTATATGTAAATAGGGACCAGTATAGGATGAGTCCCCAAATAAATTATTACTATCACTTTTCAGACTAAAAATAAAACATTTTAAATATATTGATTATACCTTCATCAGAACATAAGTATTTTATCTAGCCTATAGGTTCCAAGGATCTCTATTTGGGCTTAACTTACCATAATTTCAAAACAAAACAATGCAATGTGAAATTTTGCACATTAGGATGTTCATAGTGACCACATAAAATAATAATAAAAAAAAAATTCACAGACTGTTAGCCATATATTTCAACTTTTTTTCACAATTTGAACCTGGTAAAAATTAAAAATAGCATCAGTTTCAGGTTAGGAATATTTATTTTTCATTCCTTTTTAAAAGCAGATGCGTTTCTATGTGCTATTATTTTTTATTTTAAGTATAAGACTGGGGGGGCATGCCATGAGTGAGAAGGTAATCTGGTAAAAATAAAAATGTGTGCTCAATTAAAATCTTGATCATATCATGCCACTGACTTTAAGCCAAACTTTACACTGATTCCAGGCTAGAGTATGGCTTAAAAATCTTTGGTATGATATAAGACTCGCATTAATCTGAACAGGTTTTCAATCATGTCCATTGTTCCCTGACTTTAATTGCTTTTTTTCATCTGTATTTCTGACTTGGCGTCAAGATTCAGAATTGCATTTCAAGTCTATGAATTTTTGTGGCATTTTGACTCTTATTCCTGCCCCATCTCCCCTGATTTAAGACTTCTTTGCCATTGCCGAGTGACAAAAAGTTGAAAAGTTATGGCTAGTTGTATTTCTATTTTAATAACCATACCTATATAATTGTCATTTTCATACATTAAAAAAATATTTATGCTTTCTTTTATATTTTAGTCAAGTACTTTCTTAAACAAAACAATAGCACCACTTTGGCATTGTTGGCCAAATCAGTAACAGGAAAAGCAAATATGCAGATACTTTTCTGAACTCATCTTATCATGCACTTGCTTGGTAAAATGGAGAGCTGAGAAGACACAGTGCTTGGCCTTGAGTCTTCATTAATCAACTTTAACCATTGATACTATGTCAACAACCAGCTCATGGAGCAGCTGAACATAGCTACTAGTTGTGTATGGAATTCACTTCTGTAAAGAAAGCCTGCTACTGGTTAATTCACCCTTTAATCTTAAAAAAGGAATTGACACTCTAATTTCTCATATGCAAATGGTACCTACTTTAATGAGTCTCCAGGGACTGAATGCAGTATCCCATTACTTGATTTTTCTTTTTTCTCTTGACTGAATGGTACAAATGAGCCTCATACATGTCTTTCACACAAATGCAAGTGTAGATATGTAACTATATTTTGAGCAGAATATAGAATTTATTCATTTTCCATTTAAACTCTTAATGATTAATTATGGTTACTATGGAGATAAGGCTCAAATTTTGTTGCCTTGATGAAAGAGATATTCGACTTCAGTGGGTTTAGGTCGGCAGTCCTTTTTGAACTAACTGAAAATAATGAGGCTTAATTCACATTTTTACTTCTGCACTTCAGTGACATTCTGTGTATTAATTGGAGTTTTGTGTCTATTCCAGAATACAAAAATCTGTGCCTTCTATCATATGATTTACATGATATGGAAGGATGGGGAGTGGGATTTTCTTTACCACTTAGGTGATTTATGAGAATCAATGGCATCCAGTAAAAGCCCTGTTCCTAAATATCTGGAGTGCTTTTGAAAATTCAGCTGAAACCTTCAATTTCTCTAATTAGAAGTTTTTCAAGTCAGGCTACTTTGTACTTTTGGGAGGGAGATGTTTTGGCTCATGCTTCAACTTCTTTAAGTAGCGGATTTATTGAGATTATTAAACTAATGAAGCCCTTTATCTTTCATGCTGACTGGTGTATCATGTGCTCCCTGCCAAATGACTGGAGATTTCTTATACTAGTATGCATTCTCCTTCCATGGATTTCTCACCTTTATGGTGGTGGTGAGAAATCTTAATTTTATTTTGTGATACCATTTATTTTCTAGTAAAACCAAGTGTTGCCTTTGAAGCTTGCAGCTGTTCATAATTTATTGTAGTTACTTTCAAGAATTGCTCTGGTTTGTTTAGTCAGTTGACAAGTTCTGATTTTAGATCTTGCTGTCTATAAGTGGCATTTTCTATGATTTCTCAGTATGGTGAGGTGAAATATGGTGGCATAAATGTGAATGCATGAATCCCAAGATAAGACCAAAATTTGAATTAATTTATAGGAACAAAATAGCAAAATGATGTATGGTTATTCTGTTATGCCTAGTGGTGCGCCAGTAAAATATTATCTACAAGGAAACTTGCCACTATATGAATCTGCAAATTGCTTTTTGAAGTCACATTTTTCCTCCCTTCTACCCTTAGGACTTCAGAGGAGGTAGGGAACAGAAAGAATCATGGGACACATAATGGAAATATGTATTATGTCTGTAAGATAAAAATAATGGTTTGTTCTTAGAATGCATTTCAGAATTCTTAATTGCTATTAAAGTAAAATATTTTCCTCTCAATCCCTCCACCAAAAAAAGGCCTGTAAGAGCTATGACAAGTATCAGAGTTGCTACCTCTGTTTATTGAATTGGTGGTAATAATTTAGGTTAGTTTCCCCATCTGTTTCTCTGTAATTTCTTCCTTTTTCAACGTAACTATCTCTGTCTGCTGTCATATATTCTTTTTATTCATTTATTGTTTTGCTTTTACATTGCGATGGCAGCCAATTGTGCATATAAACATGCATCTCACAGAGTGGAGGGTTTAAAGAATTGCACAGGAATACATTGTAGTTTCCTTACAAAAATTAAAACCCTCAAATTTTCTATTGGACTAAAAAAGTAACTATAATAATTTTTTAGTCTTCTAACACCTACCTTTGCTGTTTGTTTCACAAGAAACTATTGAGGAGCTGTACAATATGCAGTCTGCAGAAATTCTTCTCCTATGTTTTAGTCAACAGTTCAGTCATCTACTCCAATGGGTGTAGTAGAAAGTAAGGAAGGTTTGAGCCTTTAAAAAGAGATGTTTTCTTTCCTGATCTAATCGAGCATCTCCCTAATTTCTCCCTTCGAACAGTGTTCTCTTTGCCCTCTTTGGGGCTGACCAAGGGATCTCCATCCCCTGTATGAGCTTACGGGATGCAGTGTGGTGGGAGGAGGAACATTGCAGTTCTGAACAGGATGGACCAATGCATTCTCCCCTGCCTTTCCTGCTCTCACAGAGAAGGTTATTGTTCACCTTGGGATGCTGTTGGCTACCTTTCCCTCTTTCCTCAATGGCTGATCTAGCACTGAGTTGATTTACAAAAATGGAGCATAGGACACAGTGTTATTCACGGTACAATCGGTGCAGTACCTATCAAGGTTACAGGGCAGAGATTATCTGGAAGTATGTGTCTCCCACTAAAGTGCATGAAAAGCTATTGTGAGTAGCAGATTGAAGGACATTATCGTTCCATCTCTTCATAAGGACTCTTTCTACACTGTAATTTGGTGATTAGTTAGCTTTTCTGATTTGCAGAGAGAGGCAGCCACGTAATTAACAGTCAATTTAGTCACATCTGATGGTGGGAAGAATTCAAACAGCAGAGAACCTGAGTAATCCTCTGTTACGTTTGAATAGAACACTGATAATTCAGATTTAGGCCTGATGGGGTACCCTTTGATGTCATTTGAGGGTTGTTTTTCAAATTGTCTTCTTGGGGCATAGGCATCTATGAATTTGTGTTTCCCAGTTAAGTGGTAACACCACCATTCAAATATCTAAAAGGAAACAGGTATCTGAATTGTCTTTTGGAGACGGGAAAGTTATTTCCATGTTGGAATCTGAAGGTATTTTAATTCATTTAAATTGAATATTTTAAAAACTATTTTATTATTTAATCTTTGGCTCGATCTTTTCATATTTGCTTTTACCTATTACAATTTTGGCCAGACCCTTTCATGTAACAAACTATAAAATAGCACCGTTGTACTATAAAACAGAGATTTTTACATACTGTTTGATATATGTGTATTACTGATATGCTAATTTTTACATACTGCATTATATGGAGGAAGAAAGAAGTTACTTATACTGTTGCAAAATAATTACCTGGAAGAATCATTAATGGTTTGAGAGCCTATGTATGCTTTAACTGCTCTTAAAAATCTTTTGTCTCACAAATTGCAATAAACTGCATCTTTGCAAGAGAAGGAAAAATAGAACTGTCGTAAAACAAATGTGTCTATAACCCATGTTCTGTCAAAATGCCACAGATGGAATTAATGGATGTTAAAAACTGTATATGTTACCTTACTGCTGCTGTTACTGGGAATGTCAAACTGTGCAAATATGAAGGGGTAGACAAACAATGTTATCAGACACTGTAAAACAAACAGCCTGTTGCTTGTATAGAAGTGCAAATAAAAAAACCACCACTTAGACAAGGCTGATGAATGACTCCAGCAGCCAGTGTTCATAGGTTAATTTAGTGCAATTGGATCCATCAAAGGCCCATAATTTGTGGGCTTTTGAGGGGCACAGGACTTTAAGAGCTTTTGTGCAGGACATTTAAAACAGGTGAACAAACAGTAATATATCAACCAGTAATATATCAACCACAGATTTTTTTTTTTTTTTTTTTAGCTGTGGTCTGGTTAAAATGTTCTGTTCTCTAAAGACTTAATATTGGAATGTTTAGTTGCATCGTGCGCTGGGAGAATGCCCGTTGGTTGAGATTGCATCAAGCTTATTAAACCATAGGGGTTTTTTAAATCTTCCAATGTTTAACAAATAATTTATTTACAGCAAAGTATCCTGCAGATGGCACATTCATTCTTCATTCTTGTGGATGGCATGTTCTTACATTCTGTAGTTTCTGTTTCCTGTGTTCCCTCTACTTGTATTCTTCAAATGCACCTCCTGACGGGGTAGAAAAAAAGAATTATTCCAGATAGGTTTAATATGCTGTCTGACCACAAAACTCGTGTTAGTGGGAAAACAGTTATTCTGAATGCTGGAATTGTTAGAGCCCTTCTGCCCGTTCACAGGGAACTTAACAATACAAACATCTGTACACCAAATTCCCTATTCTACTAGGTATAAACACTTTTTTGGCTGTCATTGTTGATATTGGCAGAGGAAATATCTGCATATGGAACCTGGATGGGCTTAGACACACAGTAGGTACCAATGATTTTTTTTCTTACAGAACAAGGACATTTGCAAAAGATGGGTGCATAGGGGCCAAAGAACTTTAGAGTTGTTGCTGCAGAATTTATGGACCTCCTGGGCTTTGATACCCAGTGGTCAGAGGTTTTCAAAACTGCTGAGTGGGACTGTTACCTACATTTTGCATAAATGGCGTATGAGATGTGTAGGATTTTTGTCAGATAAGGTTTTTAGGAGGATACAAAGTGTGGATTCACTGCAGAAGCTCCAGCCAAATAATTTGTGTTTTCAGAAAGAGTCAGGGTGATGTGCCAGGCAATTCAAGAGGGCTTTGTAATGAATAGTACCCCCAGATCACCATTAACATAGGGATAACAACTACCTCAGTGACAGTAAAGGTAATTCAACTAAGATTGAAGGGTACTGCAAAGCATGCAGCAGCATCCTTATCCTATTAGGATGCACATTCAAACCTCATATTGTCATTAAAAAATCTCTTGCTTTATTGGTAATAAATGGAAAGTCTAATGTGTGTAGTAACAGGCATGATAGCTACTACATCTCTGGAGTCTCTAATTCTGTGAGTAGTGTGATCAGTAACATAATAACAAGGCTGGAAAGTAAGCAATGGGGGAAAATAATTTTCTGAAGTGAAGAGGCCAAGTTCTATCGGTTACACCTTAAGGTGCTCTCACTGGCTTGCTAATGTGGCATAGCTGTAATAGAAATTAGTGCCATTGTGAATATTTTGGCCTGTAAATACAACTGTGACTTGATACTGAGGCAATTAAAAATCTGTCAAGTTTAGAAAGATTAATGAGAAATAATATAATATTTTTCCTGTTTTATTAATGGCTTTTTCTTAAACTAAAAATCTTAACATCTTTTCCTCTCTCTCTTAGTCCCACTTAGTATTTATTTCAATATTGAAATTTTTAGAGACTATACTTCCTATTGATACTTTTTTTAGTAAATATATTTGTGTGTATTTTTCCAAATATGAGGCCTAAAGAGAAATAAGGACTAAAAATATGAGGAAGAAAAAAATTGGATCAAGATCTCTTTGGCCCTTTTGCTCAGGGTGCAAGAGGATGACATGGTACTATGGTTTTTTTGTTTACCCTCTTCTTTACTTACTGGATTTTAAAATCAGCCTTACCAGAGTTTCATATTCATGTAATAATTTTCAAGGTACCTTGTACCCTTAAATTGATACGAACTTTATGGCCCCAGTTCTGTGACACTGCTTCATTGAAAAAGGTCCCAGTCTCCCTTCATTTACACGATTGCTGTTGAAATAGCTCAATTTCCTTTGCTTGAACAGAGAACAGTTGTTTTCCAAAGTTCTATTCTCTAGTTTTCCAAATTGCTCTTAGAACTTAATTTACTTAAGGGTAAATAAACTTAAATTTATTAGCATTTCTCAGAAGAGAAAGAAATGAATGAAAGACAAGCTAGATGGAACCATATTTGGTGAAGACAGAAATTTAATTCTCCTTCTTGCTCCTGTTTTGCAGTTTGAAACTCTAAACATAAACTTAGTGAAAAAAATAGGTGAAATAACTACTTTCCTTTCCAATGCAAATCCTGGGCATTTCTCCCTGTTCTTTACTACTACATTGCTAACTGATGTATTTGCTCATTAAATGAGATTTTAATCTAAAAGCAATGTCAATAGTTATTCTCATAGTTTTAGATTGAAAAAAAAAATCTTCATCTATAATGCGCTTGGGTCTCACATCTGTTCTCTTTGTTAAAAATTAAAGGACATCTTTCTAGTGTTTAGAAATGTTGAAAATTGGTTAAGTTGTGTTCTCTTTAATAACCTCTGCTTATATACATAGCTAACTGCAATTGGGGTAGAAGTTTAAAATTAATTTGCATTATGCAGTTGTATTATGTACTTCCTATTTTTCATCAGTTGTAACAAGATAAATACCTAAATATCTCTCATTTTTTAACAGTAAGAATTCTATTGAAAACTTTCAACAGAGTATTCCAATAACAAGCAAGTAAACAGAACAGAATTTGGATGAGCAGAATTGATAAGTGATCATTAAATGAGTGAGCAACAGGTTGTGCAGGTTGGTTGGATTATTTGATAAAAAGTTTAGGTTTTCCTAATCTTAAATTTAATGTGAATATTAATGAGAAATAATAATATATTTTTATTTTAAAAAGAAAATTGCTGCAAGATTAATAGGAATAATTGCTGGATGGGGATCCTGAAAAAAAAAACTAACTTATTTTTTGTAATGTACAGGTGTTTAAATAATATTTAATTTTTACAGTATTTTAACTCTATATTTTAGTGGGGTCTTGTTTTGAATAGTATTACAATTAATGCAAAATGATGAAATAGTAAATTTCAGTAGCTTAGTTAAGATGGTCAGGAAAGTAAGGGGATTTTGAGTAATATTAAATTCTTAAATTTAAAGTTTTGAGGAGGCTGAAAATAAGTTAATGAAGGTCAGTTTCACCACAAGAAAAAGATAAAGCTACAAGAAATCAAAAAGCTTTATTTTTACTTTTTAAAATTAAAATATTTTGCTTTGGAAATACCAAAATATTAAATTCCAGCAGTTTCAATGTGAGATTTCTGACTTTCCCTTTTCAAAACATCTTATTTCTCATTCAGTGTAGTAAAAAGATATAGAGAACTAATCGACATTAATAATATTAGTATTAATAATAGAAAGTTATATGTATTGAAGTAAGTTAAATACACTGAAGAAGTACACTCTTTATCATTCTTGCTCTTAGGGTTGCAACAGGATCTACATTTCTTCTATTCCCTTAACTTAATGGTCCAGAACAGTTGTCCTGAATTATTGGTTTTTTTTAATTTCATCAAACTGACCATAAACTGAAAATCTAATTTAATCACCAATCTTTCCTTAAGAGGCCTATTAGAGAAAACCAATTGCATTACCTGTAGCTCTTGCATATTTTATGCCATTTCTCTATTTCTGATCAGCTGCTCTTGTACCGAGGAATCTGAATGAACAGGGCAACATATTCTAGAACACAGATTGACTGAATGCAGATTATATGGATAGATCCTGTTCTATTTAAAGGAGTAATTTTGCAGATCAAGTTTAGAGGAGCAGAAATAAAAAATATAAAATAAATGGTTTCCTAAATCTTAGCCAGCTATGTTGGGATTTTTATATAAAATATGCTTTGGATATTATTGTTACAGCAACGTGTGAAGGCTACTGAAAAACCTATTTATTTAAAACTTCCATGCTTTGACATTTATTGTTTCACACAGGAGAAAGCAATTGGAATGCTCCAGAAGCATCTCAAAGTACAGACAGTTTTTTCATCCCAGAGTTACTGACCCAGACGTGTTAGGTGACCTCTGTAGACTGCAACTTAAAAAAATATAAGATAATTCAGGGAGTCAGAGAAATAATTCTTTTTAAGTAGGGGACACACACTTCGGTAGGAGTTTGGTATCCTTTAGATAGATGTTTGAGAAGGATGTTTGACTCCTGGGCACCAACAGAAACTGTGTATTACTGTAGCTTACAATTTACTGAAGGTCCACAGTGCTGAAATCCAGCTGGGAAGATACTCTGAGTTATCCCAACTGTTCACTACAGACTCCAGGGTGGTTAGCCTGTAGCTATCACATTGTCTTCTGATGCATACTTCATTTCTCATTATGCAAACTATAATGCATGCTTGTTGCATTCATTGGCTGCTCCAGTTTAAGGTAATCTTATGGGCTGAGTGCAAAAAAAGTGGTAAAAACTGGGCATGTAAGTTAGGATAGAGTTAACGTTGGGTCTGTTCTCCATTGTATACAGCAGCTGAGGCAATAACAAAGTGTTTCTAACTGCTTGTTTTCCTAATTCCTATTTTTTTTTGGTGAACCTGTGAAATATACTGTGTATACAATACCCCTAAAAACATCGTAACAGTGTGTTTCTTTTTTCTTTGCCATATACTTTCATATTTATTTGTGAGTAAAGGTCTTAGAACAGGTGACTATGATCCTATAGAGAAAGAATTATTTTGTTCATTAGCTACAAACAAACAAACTCTGTATGTATGGTCTCTGTAATTGGACTAAAACTAGCTCTTGATATTTGCCTTACAGTAGCAAATGGGCATTTTGGGGTTCCCAGCCCACATTAATCATTCAGCGCCTGGCCTTCATCATTCAGATTTGCATATGCAGTGTAGCAACACTTGTTTAATGTAATGACAAAGAGCAGCATTAACATAACCTATAAAGAGAACAGCCTTTCTTCATTGAAGCAAGTTAATCTACCAGATTGTGCATAGAAGGAAAGATCTGCTCAAGGACTTGGGAAAGTAGACCTCTTAGAAAAACACTTAAACCAAAACACAACTCTTACTTTGTCTATTAAAAAAGTTATAAGTGATGCAAAATAAAAACTGTATTAGAAGTATGAAAGACATAAGAAACTGATTGTGTATGAAATCTGAGAGTAACTACAATATGTTATATATTCTACTTAACACTGCCTTAAATCTTGTATCCAAATAAGAAAATATTACAGACAACATATTTTTTACACATAAAGTGAACATACATAAGACAATACATATGTGCATCACATACAATACTAGGAGAGAAAAATATGCTGAGCTAGAAGAAAACCTGTTCAACTGAAAAACAATTTGACTTTAGTATAATTAATTTCTTAACTGAAATTAGTGGCATATCAACACTATGAATTAGCTAAATGCATTCATATTGGGGGTGCCTATCCAAAGAAGAAAGTATGAATATAACATTGTATTTCTTAATGGAAGCATATACAGATAACTGCAAAAGGAAAAAAAGAAAGAAAAAATAATTACATGAGAATATATACCAGAGCTTTTTCACAGAGTTTTTCTTTATGAATTGTTTCCCTTCTCTTCTTGTCTGTATTTTCCTTTTTTGATGAATCTGAATAATAGTTCCTCCTCATCCCTTCTGTATTTTGTTTCCTCAATCTAGTTTTCTCCATCCACAGATACTAATGAAAACTTTTGTTTCTTTTTCCCATCAGATTTCTGTTATTTCATCAACAGGTTCCCATCAAGAAATATTTATGATTTTTCTGCTTGTATTCACTTCTCTCCTCCTTTTCACATACATTTTCTGTAAAAGTGTTGCTTTCTTTAATGTTAATTTTTCTCTAATTTGGTTTTCTGTCCCCTTTTCTCAAAATTCTCTCATTTCTGTGTGATGCACCATGGTTCATTCAGCTGGTCAATATTTCTCATTTCCCAGCTTCTTTGATAGAATTCCCTATCCTTTCTTTTAACTTCTTGATTTTTTTTTTTTCCCTTTCTTTTAATTTCCTGGATGATTTCTTCTGCAGCTAGCTTCTCTCAATTACTACATACCCCCTCTAGTTTTTTTCTTCTTCCAGTACGCCTTCTCGCACACTACATTCCCTGCTGCTGCAGAAAGATGCAAGGCCTTTCTTCGGTTCTATCTTCATTGTAAGAAAAGTATTTTCCTGCCTATCTTGTGATCTGGGAAGAGCACAGCTGCCTAAAGAATGACATCATTCCTTAGCCCTACAAGGAATGTGCTGTACAGATCCATCAGAGAGCTGGCAGGTATCTTGCTGCCTTTTAGTTGAAGTTACAGGATGTTTTACACATCACCTTAGCAACAAGTTTGGGAAGGAGCACACAGGTTACTGGCCAAGCCTGTTTTCTTCTTTTCCCTCAAGCATTATATATATGTATGCCCAGACAGGAATAAACCACAGGGTTTTCTTGTCTCTAGTTGAGCTCTACCTGAAGACAACTTCACTTGTTGTCATGTGTGCCTTGTGAGATGTCCACAGCTAAGGTGGCACTTCCCAGGAAGAATCATACAGCCATTACCTCAAAAGATTGAAAATGGTTGAGGAAGATGTGAAAGGTTTCCATTCTATGGGTTGACACATGGAAAAGAAATGGATGCTGGAACAATTACAATTGATCTTTTCATAAAGATAACATTAAGGAAAGTAGTATATAGTTCTGGCTTCCTGACTGTGAAATCTTAGGATTTCATGCAGTTCCATTGCTTATAAGAAAAAAATTTCAGATAACTGCAGGAGTGCGGCCAACATGTGTAGGACAGACAGGGTCAGCTACAACAAAATATATCACTAGAGGCTTACAGCAGATGACAAATAACATGTAAAACAGATGTTCAGAACTTAAACAGGAGTGACAGTTGGCTATGAGCTTAATGGGAGCCTGGCCTAAGATAGTTTTCCTGAACTATAGGCTCTGTTGAGGAGAGATGGGACTTAACTACATATATGTACGGTATATCTAGCATGACAAGAACAAACATCTGGATACTCTAAATTTCACAATTATGCCAACAATACCAATGAATGTTTGGCATGCTTGGAAAATATGCATATTAAAAATTAAAGTGTTAAAATGAAGTATGTAATGATTGCAATCACTATCCAATTAATTTAGTTCTGATAAATTAAAAAAAAAGCCAAAACAATGAAGAAAAAAAAATAATTTGTTAATTTACATGTAAAATGAATAGTAGAAAAGCTGTTTTCCCTTTTGATCACTCACTCTACCTCCTCCTGACAAAGAAGGATGAATGAGGAGGCTATGTACCGATCAGTTGTTAAACATTCAGTGTTTGACTTCTCTTTTGAAAGAAGTCCTAGGTGCTATTTATGATTGGATGATGTGAGTACTTGTCATTTACTACCCAGTAGAAGGATAAATCTTCACAACTACTAGGTTAGTAATTCCGTCTTTTATTCAGTGTTCTAAGAGGTGAGAGAGAACACACAATTTTCTACTTATTTATTACCACACACACTGTTTTGCAAAACCCCTCTAAATCTCAGTGTCCCTAGTAGGCAGAACACGTCAGTTTTTTGCTGTTACCAGCCTTGATAGAATTTCCCTTCCCTAAAATATGTAGGTTTTTGGTTTTGTTTTGTTTTTCCAGCCTGGCCTACCTTTTGTGCTTTTGGCATATCAGTGTGGCGCTGAGCACGTACAGAGCGTGCAGATTTAGGTGGCTTTATTGGAGCACAGTACATCTCCAGCCTCCTCAGGTCACAACTCTGGAAGCAGCATTCATCCACTATTCCCTTGTGGTGTAAGCGTCTACTGCTGGATCCATAGCCTGTAGGCTTACCTATTCAAAACACAAATGGAAAGGTTTTATGTTAGAGAGAAAATGCAAAGATCTCAGCAGCAATCATATTAAGTTGCATTATTTTAACTGAATCACCAATGGCAGTTGTAGAGGCTGCCTGTGTGTATCTGTTCTAAGACCCTCTTCTCGGATTCCGCTTCAAAAGATATTCCTGGAAATGGCCAGGTTTGAGCTCTGTCTATGAGTGGTTGCTTTTTAAGCACTGAGCAAAATTATATCTTCTTAGAAAAGCATTATTAAAAGATTTTCTCGAACTGTCTTGGCATTGAAAACGGAGAGCGAAGAAGTTGAAATCTGGCATTTAGAAGCCTTGCAAAGGAAATTTGCCCTTTAGCTTTTGGATGAAAACTGATTGTTGAGCTGACTGAGGTAGCTGGTGTTTAAAGACCATAGATCATGCCTGTGTTGTAGGCCAATATTTTCTAATGAAAAAGGCTACAGCGAGCCACTATGTGAAGTCAGAATGTGTTCCAAAGGGGAAATAAATACTGTATACCACTGCACAGGCTGCAAGATCTACAAGCTCAAAAACTAGTGGGAAGCAGGAAATAAAGTAACAAAGAAACCAATGAAATACAGCAAAAATAGGACGATGGTTCATGGAACAGAGAAAAGCAGCAGATTTCATATTCTATAGCTTTGCACAAGATAGGATATGGGGTTATCATAGCATGGTCTTTCCTGTGTTTTGTGTTTGCACTGGGTATCTCTAGAAAATAATTGATTGGCAAATGTTTTGCACTTTTCACTCAGCTACAGTAAAGGGTGACATTTTTATTGATGGAACTCTTGCACTCTTCTCTTTTTATTCAGTGATTTATGATTTCTTTAGTAACTGTTGATTTCTCTGTTATACTATGAAAAGATTACAGACCTATTATTTCCTGGCTTTGTTTGTATGCAACCCAGTGGGATGTGCAGTTTCCTTGATATGACTAACTACAAATGAAGGAACAATAAATCACAAAAAAAAAAAACGACCAACCCCAAGTAGTTGCTTACGTACTACATCTATTTTAAAATTCTGGTAGAATTTGGTTTCAGACATTAAAATTCTGAAAAGATTAAATGTGTGGGGTTTTTTGACATTTTCAGAATGATCCACATTGGTTAAGAAACCAAAAATATGGAAAAAAGGAAAGAAAATTACACCAAGAGCCAAAAAATGAAGTAACTCAATTCGGTCAGCTCTACCAATTTTTTTCTTGCCTTTTTTTCCCCCTTCAGTTTATCACTGACACCAAAAATATGTTACTCGCAGACTTTGGCAGGAGTATGTTTTAAGAAATTACTCAAGCTGAATAAAAGATAAAGGTATTAAAAAAGATAAAAATTCAGTTTCTCTTTGGGAAATTATTGCCTCCAATGCTTATACAGTAAATTCTAGGTTAATATCTATATACTTGTCCTGCGGTTGTCAGTTTGAAGGCAATACTGCATGTTGCAATTCTCTGTCATTAAAACATATATCCACTGATGAAGAACCCTTGAGGCCTTAGTACATCCATAAACGAAAAGACCTCTCGTGGTAAATATGTCTAACATTTTAGCCAACAATAGAGTCAGAGAACTAACTATCCCTATGAGCTTTGTAAACCCTGACAATAGGTTTTTAAATGTCTTTTTTCCAGGGACTATAAATTAAACAAAAAGAAAAACATGCTTACTTAGTATATTGCAATCCACTAAGGGCCTCTATACTGTACGTTGCCTGCTAAATTATTTGTTTCATAAAACTAAACAGAAGAGAGAGCCAGGAGTAGATTACAGTAATATTTTGATTTGTCTGTGTGTATGTGTTTTTTTCTGTGTATCACTGAAAAGTATTATAAATATTAGGACATAGATTTCTGAGATTTTTTCCAGACTCTTTTCATTCACTGAGTTATAGTAT